>NW_027411644.1:80799104-80995343 GCF_047663935.1 Musca autumnalis
ATAAACGTGAATTAAAAAAAAAATATTTCCTCAATAAACCTGGATTTTTTAAAAAATATTTTCTCAATAAAATTGGATTTATATAAATTAATTTCTCAATAAACGTGGATTTTTAAATTTATTTATTTAACAAACGTGGATTTTTTAAAAAATATTTTCTCAATAAAGTGGATTTTTAAAAAAATTTTTTCTCAATAAACGTGGATTTTTAAAAAATATTTTCTCAATAAACGTGGATTTTTAAAAAATATTTTCTCAATAAACGTGGATTTTTAAAAAATATTTTCTCAATAAACGTGGATTTTTAAAAAATATTTTCTCAATAAACGTGGATTTTTAAAAAATATTTTCTCAATAAACGTGGATTTTTAAAAAATATTTTCTCAATAAACGTGGTATTTTTAAAAAATATTTTCTCAAAAAAGTGGATTTTTAAAAAATATTTTCTCAATAAACGTGGATTTTTAAAAAAATATTTCCTCAATAAACGTGGATTTTTAAAAAATATTTCCTCAATAAACGTGGATTTTTAAAAAAATATTTCCTCAATAAACGTGGATTTTAAAAAAATATTTCCTTAATAAACGTGGATTTTTAAAAAAATATTTCCTCAATAAACGTGGATTTTAAAAAAAAATATTTCCTTAATAAACGTGGATTTTTAAAAAAATATTTCCTCAATAAACGTGGATTTTTAAAAAAATATTTCCTCAATAAACGTGGATTTTTTAACAAATATTTTCTCAATAAACGTGGATTTTTAAAAAATATTTTCTCAATAAAAGTGGATTTTTAAAAAATATTTTCTCAATAAACGTGGATTTTTAAAAAATATTTTCTCAATAAACGTGGATTTTTAAAAAATATTTTCTCAATAAACGTGGATTTTTAAAAAATATTTTCTCAATAAACGTGGATTTTTAAAAAATATTTTCTCAATAAACGTGGATTTTTAAAAAATATTTTCTCAATAAACGTGGATTTTTAAAAAATATTTTCTCAATAAACGTGGATTTTTAAAAAATATTTTCTCAATAAACGTGGATTTTTAAAAAGTATTTTCTTAATAAAATTGGAGATTTAAGAACATAATTTCTCAATAAATGTGGATTTTTTAAAAAATATTTTCACAATAAACGTGAATTTTTACAGAAAATGTTTTCACAATAAACGTGGATTTTTACAGAAAATATTTTCACAATAAACGTGGATTTTTACAGAAAATATTTTCACAATAAACGTGGATTTTTACAGAAAATATTTTCACAATAAACGTGGATTTTTACAGAAAATATTTTCACAATAAACGTGGATTTTTACAGAAAATATTTTCACAATAAACGTGGATTTTTACAGAAAATATTTTCACAATAAACGTGAATTTAAAAAATATATTTTTTCCAAAAACCTTGATTTAAAAAAAAAAATATATTTTTTCCAAAAAACCTGGAAAAAACATTTTCTCAATAAAAGTGTATTTCTAAAAAAATATTTTCTCAATAAACGTGGATTTTTAAAAATATTTTCTCAATAAACGTGGATTTTTAAAAAATTATTTTCTCAATAAACGTGGATTTTTAAAAAAATATTTTCTCAATAAACGTGGATTTTTAAAAAATATTTTCTCAATAAACGTGGATTTTTAAAAAATATTTTCTCAATAAACGTGGATTTTTAAAAAATATTTTCTCAATAAACGTGGATTTTTAAAAAATATTTTCTCAATAAACGTGGATTTTTAAAAAATATTTTTTTAATAAACGTGGATTTTTAAAAATATTTTTTCAATAAACGTGGATTTTTAAAAAATATTTTTTCAATAAACGTGGATTTTTAAAAAATATTTTTTCAATAAACGTGGATTTTTAAAAAATATTTTGTCAATGTGAATTTAAAAAAAAAATTCTCTATAAACTTGGATTTTTAAAATATATTTTTTCAATAAACGTGGTTTTTTAAAAAAAATTTTTTCAATAAATCCACGTTTATTTATAAAAAAAAAATTTTTCAATAAACGTGGATTTTTAAAAAATATTTTTTCAATAAACGTGGTTTTTTAAAAAAATTTTTTTCAATAAACGTGGATTTTTAAAAAAAAAAATTTTCAATAAACGTGGATTTTTAAAAAATATTTTTTCAATAAACGTGGATTTTTTAAAAAAAATATTTTCTCAATAAACGTGGATTTTTAAAAAATATTTTCTCAATAAACGTGGATTTTTTAAAAATATTTTCTCAATAAACGTGGATTTTTAAAAGATATTTTCTCAATAAACGTGGATTTTTAAAAAATATTTTCTCAATAAACGTGGATTTTTAAAAAATATTTTCTCAATAAACGTGGATTTTTAAAAAATATTTTCTCAATAAACGTGGATTTTTAAAAAAATATTTTCTAATTAAACGTGGATTTTTTAAAAATATTTTCTCAATAAACGTGGATTTTTAAAAAATATTTTCTCAATAAACGTGGATTTTTAAAAAAGTATTTTCTTAATAAAATTGGAGATTTAAGAACATAATTTCTCAATAAATGTGGATTTTTTAAAAAATATTTTCACAATAAACGTGAATTTTTACAGAAAATGTTTTCACAATAAACGTGGATTTTTACAGAAAATATTTTCACAATAAACGTGGATTTTTACAGAAAATATTTTCACAATAAACGTGGATTTTTATAGAAAATATTTTCACAATAAACGTGGATTTTTACAGAAAATGTTTTCACAATAAACGTGGATGTTTACAGAAAATATTTTCACAATAAACGTGGATTTTTACAGAAAATATTTTCACAATAAACGTGGATTTTTACAGAAAATATTTTCACAATAAACGTGGATTTTTACAGAAAATATTTTCACAATAAACGTGGATTTTTACAGAAAATATTTTCACAATAAACGTGGATTTTTACAGAAAATATTTTCACAATAAACGTGGATTTTTACAGAAAATATTTTCACAATAAACGTGGATTTTTACAGAAAATATTTTCACAATAAACGTGGATTTTTACAGAAAATATTTTCACAATAAACGTGAATTTAAAAAATATATTTTTTCCAAAAACCTTGATTTTTTAAAAAAAATATATTTTTTCCAAAAACCTGGAAAAACATTTTCTCAATAAAAGTGTATTTCTAAAAAAATATTTTCTCAATAAACGTGGATTTTTAAAAAATATTTTCTCAATAAACGTGGATTTTTAAAAAATATTTTCTCAATAAACGTGGATTTTTAAAAAATATTTTCTCAATAAACGTGGATTTTTAAAAAATATTTTCTCAATAAACGTGGATTTTTAAAAAATATTTTTTCAATAAACGTGGATTTTTAAAAAATATTTTTTCAATAAACGTGGATTTTTAAAAAATATTTTTTCAATAAACGTGGATTTTTAAAAAATATTTTTTCAATAAACGTGGATTTTTAAAAAATATTTTTTCAATAAACGTGGATTTTTAAAAAAAAAATTTTCAATAAACGTGGATTTTTTAAAAATATTTTCTCAATAAACGTGGATTTAAAAAAAATATTTTCTCAATAAACGTGGATTTTTAAAAAATATTTTCTCAATAAACGTGGATTTTTTAAAAATATTTTCTCAATAAACGTGGATTTTTAAAAAATATTTTCTCAATAAACGTGGATTTTTAAAAAATATTTTCTCAATAAACGTGAATTTTTAAAAAATATTTTCTCAATAAACGTGGATTTTTAAAAAATATTTTCTCAATAAACGTGGATTTTTAAAAAATATTTTCTCAATAAACGTGGATTTTTAAAAAATATTTTCTCAATAAACGTGGATTTTTAAAAAATATTTTCTCAATAAACGTGGATTTTTAAAAAATATTTTCTCAATAAACGTGGATTTTTAAAAAATATTTTCTCAATAAACGTGGATTTTTAAAAAATATTTTCTCAATAAAACTGGATATTTAAAAATATTTTCTCAATAAACCTGGATTTTTAAAAAATATTTCTCAATAAAACTGGATTTTTAAAAAATATTTCTCAATAAACATGGATTTTTAAAAAATATTTTCTCAATAAACCTGGATTTTTAAAAAATATTTCTCAATAAACATGGATTTTTAAAAAATATGTTCTCAATAAACCTGGATTTTTAAAAAATATTTTCTCAGTAATGGTAGATTTTTAAAAAATATTTTCTCAATAATCGTGGATTTTTAAAATATATTTTCTCAATAAACGTGGATTTTTAAAAAATATTTTCTCAATAAACGTGGATTTTTAAAAAATATTTTCTCAATAAACGTGGATTTTTAAAAAATATTTTCTCAATAAACGTGGATTTTTAAAAAATATTTTCTCAATAAACGTGGATTTTTAAAAAATATTTTCTCAATAAACGTGGATTTTTAAAAAATATTTTCTCAATAAACGTGGATTTTTAAAAAATATTTTCTCAATAAACGTGGATTTTTAAAAAATATTTTCTCAATAAACGTGGATTTTTAAAAAATATTTTCTCAATAAACGTGGATTTTTAAAAAATATTTTCTCAATAAACGTGGATTTTTAAAAAATATTTTCTCAATAAACGTGGATTTTTAAAAAATATTTTCTCAATAAACGTGGATTTTTAAAAAATATTTTCTCAATAAACGTGGATTTTTAAAAAATATTTTCTCAATAAACGTGGATTTTTAAAAAATATTTTCTCAATAAACGTGGATTTTTAAAAAATATTTTCTCAATAAACGTGGATTTTTAAAAAATATTTTCTCAATAAACGTGGATTTTTAAAAAATATTTTCTCAATAAACGTGGATTTTTAAAAAATATTTTCTCAATAAACGTGGATTTTTAAAAAATATTTTCTCAATAAAACTGGATATTTAAAAATATTTTCTCAATAAACCTGGATTTTTAAAAAATATTTCTCAATAAAACTGGATTTTTAAAAAATATTTCTCAATAAACATGGATTTTTAAAAAATATTTTCTCAATAAACCTGGATTTTTAAAAAATATTTCTCAATAAACATGGATTTTTAAAAAATATTTTCTCAATAAACCTGGATTTTTAAAAAATATTTTCTCAGTAATGGTAGATTTTTAAAAAATATTTTCTCAATAATCGTGGATTTTTAAAATATATTTTCTCAATAAACGTGGATTTTTAAAAAATATTTTCTCAATAAACGTAAATTTTTAAAAAAAATATTTTCTCAATAAACGTGGATTTTTAAAAATATTTTTTCAAGCACTTTAGCAAACGCGGATTTTTAAAATATATTTTTCAACGATTTTAGAAAACGTGGAATTTTTAGAGAATTTTTTTTCTTTAATGACTTTAATAAACGTGTATTTGTAATAATAATAATACAAAGTTAGATAATAGCGAAGCCGCCCCACAATCGATGTGTCTGAGGAGCCTTCCTAAACCAAAGGCGAAACATGTCATGTCACACAGTGGTGGTTGTGTGGGTTCGTATCGTCGGCTTTCCTTTTTCAAAAAGCATCTTGGTCAGTAAGCTCGTCTCTAACGAGAAATTAATTAAAATTTTTTTAAGTACTTTATTAAACGTGAATTAAAGAATATTTTTTCATGTACTTTATTAAACGTGCATTTCTTTTCAACGGTTTTATAAACGTGGATTTTTTTAAAGAATATTTTTTTCAATGACTTTAATAAACGTGGATTTTTTTAAAGAACATATTTTCAAGTACTTTATTAAGCCTGGAACTTTTAAACAATATATTTTTAAGTGCTTTTTTAAACGTGGTATTTTTAAAGAATATTTTTTAAGAACTTTATTAAACGTGGTATTTTTAAAGAATATTTTTTCAAGAACTTTATTAAACGTGAATTTTTAAAGAATATATTTTAAAGTACTTTATTAAATGTGGATTTTTCAAAGAAAAAATTTTAAAGTACTTTAATAAAGAAGAAATGTTTTCCAAAGACTTTAATAAACGTCGATTTTGAAAAAATAATAATTTTTTCAAAGACTTTAATAAACGTCGATTTTGAAGAAATATTTTTTTTTCAAAGACTTTAATAAACGTAGATTTTGAAGAAATATTTTTCAAGGGCTATAATAAAAATATAATAATAACAATAAGTAATAATAAAAATAAATAAAATAAAAAATTTAATGGGTTTTAATAAACGAGGATTTTTTTAAAAATATTTTTTCAGTGGCTGTTATAAACTTAAATTTTTTAAAAATATTTTTCAGGGACTGTAACAAACGTGGATTTTTTAAAAATATTACTTCAAGGAATTTTATAAACGTGTTTTTTTTTTTTTAATACTGCAGCAATTTTTAAGATTCAAAATACAGTGCCATTTACTTACATCATATCAAAATGTTTGCACAGAATGACTAACAAACACGCTTATACACATAAAGTTAAGAAAACATTTCTTAGTTTGTATGCATAACTCTCTCACACAACTTCCTATATTCGTTGGTACATACTTTCATATATTTAGAAGAGAAAATGCGTAGCAAAGCAAAACAAAGTTGTAGACTTAAGCTTGTTTACATATTGTTTCTTTTCAAGATTAAAAAATGCATAGCCAAAATAGTAGTAGCAACAAGAACAGGAACTACTTTAAACAAAATCTTCCTCGAATAATGTTCAGAAACGGAAGCTATGTTCGTATAGGAGTGTATGAATGGATGAATGAGGAAAATTTTACTCAAATTTTAAATTTTACCCCCTTGAAGTTGTGTCGAGATGTACTGCATTATGAAAATTGATTGTGAAAGCGTATTTATTAATGGTGTTGGTCTATGTTTGACACGTAACTCGTACAAGGCTTTAAAACTGAGTTTTCACCTCATTGAGAAAAAATCGACCAGGCAACCATTACTGCTTTAAAGTATTCTATTAACCGTGACCTACCATATCTCCATTAGTTCTCAAAATTATACTATCATTTTCACCATAATCTACATTGCAAAAGGCTTGAAAGCTGCAAAAGATTTACTACAAAGTGAATTTAAATTCAAGTATTCTTTGAAAATGAAAACAAACCCATTGAAAAGGCAACGGAAACTATGTCATATCATATCAAAGGATTTACACAATAAATTGAATTTACACAAACACACACATCCATATTCCCATATTTGCTTAACGTAATCATGAATGGTAATATCAATAGAAGAGAACGAACAAAAACAGGAAACGGAAATGAAAAGTCGTAATGCAAAAAACAAATATATTGCGTCGAAAAGGCGACAAAGAACAAAAGCTTTGTAGGAAAAAAATAAGAACAAACAAAAAAGATTAAAGAAAGAAATCCAAAGATGTAATCCAAAAAAGCATGACAATTCAAGAAAATTTCTAAATCTTTCCAGAATAAGTTGTCTGTATCAGTGTAAATGCTCTCCAAGCCTGTCTGATAGGTTCGTTGATCTAGACTCTAGAGGTTCCCGTACCTTTGTACCTTTGAACATCTCTCTCTCTCTATATCCACACAAGAGTGTCAGGTATGCTCATGGCGATAACACCAAAGCAGAAACTGCATCGAAAACATCTTGTTGTGCTGAAGTGAAATGAGGTGAAATCTTCGTCTCCTCATGAAGATAGTCCACTGATGACATGAGTAGGCATCCTGTTCGAGTCCTCGCGGCGCACAGTGTTGCCGCTTGGACAAAAATCAAATAATGTGATGTTAACTTTTACATATGTTTATGTTTTCTTCTTACAGTAAACACATCCGATACAAGGAATCTGAAAGAATTTTGTCGATATTTGCATCGATAATGAAGTTATAGCTCTTTAAATATGAAAAATATTTCCCAGGTGATATATTTTCTCAAAAATTTGTTGATAATACTAAAAGTTTTGGATGGGGATTTGATGAGTGGGCTATAAATATAACGTTTTAGTACAAAAAGTGGACATTAACTGCATATGGGCAATGTACCGTTATCAAGAAATCAAAATATAAATTTGATAAAAAAAATTAAAATTCTTAATATTTAGTAGAGCAGATCTTTTGATTGCCACCTATTGCCACCTTGGCTCCTGTTTTCCGTTAATTGGACATCTCTTCCAAATCAAAATTTGTAAAAACATTCTGCCCGTCCCTGCAACCTTCTGAGATATATCGGTTCAGATTTTATATAGCCCCCATATATATCTTTTCCCGATTTTGCTACAACTCCTTCAATTTTGATCTAATAGCGTTCAAATTTAGTATGTGTTCTTTTCTTAGGACCCTGAGTAGCTACACTGATTTTTGCAACAATCGGTTCAGATTCAGATATAGCCCCTATATATATCTTTCCCCGATTTTGCTATAACTCGGTCAATTTTAATCGAATGGCTTCAAATTTAATATGTGATATTTTCTTAGGCTCCTGAGTAGTTTCACCGATTTTAGCAAAAATCGGTTCAGATTTTGATACAGCCCCTATATATATCTTTCCCCGATTTTGCTATAACACTATGCAACACTGAAAATACAAACAACTTCTAGTATGCATTTTTTGAAAGTACATATTTAGACTAGAAAAACCCTAGTAGGGTTTTGTCCTGTCAGATCCAGTTCGGATTTTATGGCCTCATCTAAACCGGGCTAAATCTACACTTTTTTGCATTTATCAGGCCTTTTTCTCAGAAACGAATAGGAATTTGGTTTTGCTTTCTTTAGCAATATTGTAGCCCTAAACTAGTAGAACTTATCTTTTGAAAAAACCACAAAAAAAACTCCATCTAGGGCATCAAAATGTATAAATGCAAAAATCTTCTAAATAAAGTTCTCAACAAGTCTTTAGAACATTCTGAAACTCTAAAATGCTTACTTCATGTTGTTTCAGCGGTATTTTGCATCATATATTTTTCAACACGTATTTCAAACACAGTTCACACCAACAGTTTATTCTCGCATTTCGGGTTTCACTACATTATTGACATTTTTATTAAATCGTCGTGGAAAAATGTACTGAAAACAACGGCATAGGGGCATTTTACAACAATGACATGTTCTGAAGAGTTGTGTATTACATTCTCCAAATATTTTACTTTAGTCCTTATCTACAAATTTGCTTCAGCGGTCAGCAGAAGATTCGCATTGGTTTCAGAGATATAGCCCCGAATTTCTTTAAAAACTCAATATTTAACCATGTTTAGATGGGACCATAAAATCCGAGCTGGATCTGACACAACAAAACCCAACTAGGGTTTCTTGTCGTTTGGGTCTGTACTTTCAAAAAATCCTCAGTTCGAATTGTTTGCACAAGATCACCTTAAAAATGTTGCACAGTGTAATTCGCTCAATTTTTGATGAATAGCCTTCAAATTTAACATGGGATTCCTCAGGCCCATGTTCAGTTTTATCGTTGACCTGGGATGATGAATGTTTGCACAAGTACTTATGAGGGCACAGGCCTAGGAAAACATTCCATGTTAAATTTGAAGGTTATTTTTCAAAAATTGACCGATTTATAGCAAAATCGGTGAAAGATATATATGGAGGCTATATCCAAATCGGTACCGATTTTTGCGAAATCAAATCAAAATCGGTAAAACTGAAAGGTGGCCTGGGGAAACGTCCCTTGTTAAATTTGAAGACTATTCATCAAAAATTGAGCGATTTATAGCAAAATCGGGGAAAGATATATATAGGAGCTATATCCAAACCTGAACCGATTTTTACGAAAATTGGTGAAACTACTCAGGAGCCTAAGAAAATATCACATATTAAATTTGAAGGCTATTCGATTAAAATTGACCGAGTTATTGCAAAATCGGGAAAAGATATATATGGGGGTTATATCCAAATCTGAACCGATATGGACCAAAGTTGGTATTTTTCATTCCTGTGCCCTCATAAGTACTTGTGCAAAAATTCATCAACCTAGGTCAACGCCTTCTATTTTTGTCCACATTTGTATGGAAGCGGCAACACTGTGCGGCGGCATTTAGGCAGGTTTGGATCGCAGAGCTAACATTTGAATAAAACACTGGCTTCAGAAACGTTTTTTCTCTGACCAAAACTCTGTAACTTTTGAACGGATAGAGATATTTTCATAATTATTTTTTTGTTCGACAGATACATAATCAGCTTTCCGGTGCTTAAAAAACATTCGATGTAGTAGTTGCAGAGGGATTCAAGGTCAATGTTAAAAATTTGAGTTTTTCATATTTTGCATCATAATATGAGTGTTTTTCATATGTTCCAACTATTTCAAAAAGGCCAAAAACCAATAAACAACCCATAAAAATTAAAAAAAAATTGAAAATTTTTTTCAATTTTTTTAATTGTTTTTTATTCAAAAAATTAAATTTTTTTCCCAAAATTAAAAAAAAACTCCTTGGGTTTTCAAAAACTCTTATTAAAACACATATATTTAAAAAATGCCCATTTCTGAAAAAAAAAGATTTAACGGTATGGAAAAAACACGCATTTTTACCCATGTCCACACCTTCCAATATTTTGAACTAATTTTTTGGTTTCCTTAGTTTCAATATAGCCGTGTTCCTTCACGTGCCTGAGGTTACCAGTTTTTACCATTTTTTTTTACCAGCAAAGCGTTCCCTTATTTTAAAAAGCATACAATTTATATGAGAGCAGTTCACCGCTTTTACCATTTTTGCCACTGTTACTATTTTTAAAAGTAAATGAACAGACCATATGTTTATTTTTCGAATCCCATACAGAAAATATCAATCAGTCACGACAAAAATGGACAATCCCACGGCAGCGGGTTCTTTCGTACCGGATTGATACGGAACCATAGTGTTTCGGCCAGCGGCTGCCAACACAGCATTAAACCTATGCGTCTAGGTAGGGTTAAATGCTGCTACAACAACAACAAAATGGGAAATCGATTCCTGAACCACTGTGCGCCGCATAGATTACTACAGGCCGGTCTACTGCTTTTTAAGAGGTCAACAACGTTTTTTTTTTTGCCAGGACCGCAAGGGTTGCCGGCCAGCTACATTAGGAGCTTGTTCCTACTTCTGATTTTACCACAAATAGCAGTGGCATGCACGGACGGCTTAAGCATGCTTTTGAACGTTACACTCAATATCTAGGAGTAATTAGCAATCGGAATCAGGACACCATCTGCCAACAAGTTTAGCTGGAGACTCATTTTAAGCCGTCTAGATGGTGAACAGTGTGACAGACTGCGGATATTTTAATATTTCTCAAATGGAAGAACTATATTGTTCTAAATCAGCTATATACCCTCGCCATGGGCAACAAACTTGACGCGATGCGAAGGCTTAAGGTCACAATTTTCTTCGTTCAAAACAATGTTTTTCAAATGCATTGCCTTTAATTGAGGAAAAAGGATTTCCAAGCAGTGACATCCTACTTAATAAAAGATCCCCAAACGCCAGGGTGTTAAGCGAAGCTGCGCCCATCGTTGCCATTAGGTTTGCTGTAGGGTATCGACTTTGTTAGAATAGATCATCTTTGATACCAAGTTTCTGAGGGCTATATCATGGCTGCATCCAGCTCTCTTAATTACAAAGGTGACTGCAATTATCATGCCTGAGTCAGGACAGTTCTCCCGTAAACAACTACAAAGAAGAACTATGTCAGACAACAGGATGGACACTACGATTAGACCATATCAATCGAACAGACATGTGTCTTTTTCTGTTGCTCTAGGAAGCACCAACCAAGGCAGCCAGAGGGTAACTCCTTCATAAGATAAGAAGCCTGTAGACACCGATAGACCTGTAATTCCCAGGTAGGACGCTTCAGCGTCCAATATTAGTAAGGCCAGGTAAAAGAAGGACCAACACGCCTAGAGGAGGACATTGCAATATTGCATTAAATTTTTAAATAAGTCCATAGGTTATGTTTCGCAAGCGGAATTCCAGGAAATTAGGTTGCCAAGAGCAAAAGATCTCTCACCCGCCAGCTGAGATGGCACTAAAACCATCCAGGCCTGAGCGACTCATTTCTCAGATTACCTGGATAAGTCTGACCCTAAAGACAAAATCACTGAGATTTATAGACTGTTGGTGGAATGTCGTTAGAGGAAGTTCATAAGCTCTTATAATGTTGACGAGAGTAAGACCGGCTTTGGCAGTAAGGTCAGCAATTTCATCTGGTGAGATCCCATGCCGTGTTGCAACTACCACATGAGTGCCACCTCCTGATTCGGATACGGCAGAGTTGTTATAAAGCTGCTACGCAGGCCAACCAGCAAGTGAAAATTGGCCAACTCCCTCCCAGATGGTGGATGAATGGTGGTGACGTTCACAACGTTTCAAACAAGGATTAATGGAAGAATTATTCTCAGCGTCCTCGAACAGATTGTTATGGTTGGCGGTATTGAAGGCATTCAGTAGTTCAAGAACACCAAGATTGTTTGGTCGCACGGCCTGTTTTGGTTCAGTATTCGACTGATATGTTGTCATATTATCCGTTCTCTGGAATTCGTTCTGATGTTGGGCAACTTACTTACTTAGCTGGCCCATTACAGAACATTTGTTCCATAGTCCGAACTAAGAAAATATCTCAATTTCTCTCTATTTGTTGCTTCGCACTCTGGAATACCGCGCCTTTTCATCTCATCATCCACTTGTTTGCGCCATCTATTCCTTGGCCTGCCAATTCTGCCTGCACCGCCAAGCGGTCCGTATTTATACGCGCTTTTAGCGGGTTCATCATCGTTCATTCTGATGATATGGCCTAGCCAACGCAATCGCTGCATCTCGATACGTTTAACAATATTTCTCTCAATTTTTCTCTCAAACACACCAAACACTGCCATGTCTGCTTGCGCAAGTATCCATGCTTCGGAGCCATACATCAGCACGGGTAATATCAGTGTTTTGTAGAGCGTTATTTTTGTTTGACGAGATGTGGCTTTGTTTTTAAACTGCTTACTTAAACCAAAGTAGCATCTGTTGGCCAATACAATACTTCTTTTTATTTCACAACTGATGTCGTTTGTTGTGTTTACGGAGGTGCCGAGGTGGACCAAGTCTTTAACTACCTCAATATTATAAGATCCAACTTCCACAGTCGGTCAGAGCTCAATGGACGCATTGCGCGTCGACACCATCAACTTGGTCTTCTCACCGTTTACCGCCAGACACACTTTAGCAGATTCTCCTTCGACCTTCATAAAGGTATCAGTTACTTCTTTTACTGATCGTCCCATGATGTCTATATCATCAGCATAAGCATGTAACACGTGGCTATTGGTATAGATTGTGCCACCACTTTTGACGTTAGCCTCTCGTATAACCTTTCCCAGCAGGATGTTGAAGGATTACACGAAAGGATGTATCCTTGTATGAAACCTTTTTTGGTACCAAACTCTTCGGAGAGGTTCTTTCCTATTTTAACTGAGGACCTCGTGTCAGTTAAAGTCATTTTACAAAGCCGGATGAGCTTTGCGGGGATACCAAATTCAGACATGGCTTGGAATACCTTTGAAAGCAGCGGGCTGTCGAAGGCTGCTTTATAATCGACAAATAGGTGGTAGGTGTCGATCTGCATCTATTGGGTCTTCTCCAGGATTTGCCGCAGGGTAAATATCTGGTCAATGGTGGACTTGCCAGGCCTAAAGCCGCATTGGTATGGTCCCATTATCACGTTGACCATAGGCCTTAGTCGTTCGCATAATATCCCTGACACTATCTTGCAGGCAATAGGGAGAAAATGTATGCCCCTATGGTTAAATCATACAGTCTTATCTCCTTTCTTATGGACGGGACACAGGATACTCAGGATCCAATCGTCGGATACGCGTTCTTTCTGCCAGAAGGTGCTAACTAGCTGATGCATATACCTTATCAGTGTGTCGCCTCCGGTTTTGAACAGCTCGGCTGGTAAGCCATCGGCTCCTGCTGCCTTATTATTCTTCAGCCGATTTATTGCTGTCCTTACCTCATCTTGGCTGGGCGGTATACATTCAATACAATCTCCTGGGATTGGGTCTGTGGTATCTTCGTCGTCTTCGCTGCTATTGGATACCAACAGTTTTGAAAAATTTTCTTTCCATATCCTGAGCACACTATCTGTATCAGTTACCAAATTACCTTGCTGGTCTCTACAGGAGGATGTGCCTGTACCAAAGCCATCAGTTTGATGCTTGACTCTTTGGACTTCGGACTTCATTCTGGGTCCTGTACATCTCGATTTTTTCACACTCCCGCTTTTCCATCTCTCTCTTTTTCCTGCGGAAAAGACGTTTCTCCTCTCTCCTTTTCTCCCTGTACCTCTCTCGTGCGCTACGCGTTGCTACGGATTGTAAAGCAGTCCTATATGCCGCATTTTTCTTTTCGGTGGCAGCACGACACTCCTGATCATACCATGGATTCCTTCGTGGAGGTCTCTGGTATCCGAATATGGATTTTGCGGCTGTTTGCATGGAGTGGACAATGCTTTGCCATTGCGCTGATATGTTATCGGGATGAGGAGTGCTTTGATTAAGCAATTGGGCTAGTTGAGT
Source organism: Musca autumnalis (assembly GCF_047663935.1). Classification (NCBI taxonomy): domain Eukaryota; kingdom Metazoa; phylum Arthropoda; class Insecta; order Diptera; family Muscidae; genus Musca; species Musca autumnalis. The sequence continues at coordinate 80,813,528 of NW_027411644.1, forward strand.
GCAATATGCTGTGGCTATCTGTTGTGATTGCAGCTTACCGATGTCAAACTTTAGTGTTGTGTTTGTTCGTACTTTATTTGCTATGTTTAACCGGGTACGTACCTTTTGCTGCAGCATGGTAGTGGTACGAGTCTATGTTTGCTCCGCGGAACGAACGCACATCCAACACGCTCGATGAATGTCTTCCATCTATCACAACATGATCAATTTGATTTCTTGTTTTCTGATCTGGAGACAGCCAGGTGCCCTTATGAATATCGAGATGATTAAATCTGGTACTGCTAACTACCATGTTTTTGCAGCTGAAAGGTCTATCAGCCTTATACCATTGTCAGATGTTTCACTGTGGAGACTGAATTTCCCGACTGGTGGGCCAAAGATATTCTCCTTTCCAATTTTGGCATTAAAATGGCCTACAATAATTTTAACTTCATGGGCAGGGCAACGGTCATATGTTTCTTCTAAGCGCTCGTAAAATATATCTTTGGTCTGTTCGTCCTTGTCTTCAGTAGGAGCATGAGCGCAAAAAAAGCTGATGTTGAAGAATATAGCTTTTATTCGAATTGCAGCAAGTCTTTAATTCATTGGGGTGAAGCTGGATACCAGATGTTTTAGTCTCCGACTAACACCGCAACCAAACTTATGCTTTACGTCATGGCAGCTGAAATACAGTTCGTCACCTTTAGGTGTTGTTGTGACGCCTTTCCCAATCCATCGTATTTCCTGTATGGCAGTAATATCGGCCTTGTACTTTTCAAGTACGTCTGCCAATGCGAAGACTGCACCTTCTCTATAAAAAGTGCGAACATTCCAGGTGCAGATTCGCAGATCATGGTCCTTAAAACGTTTGCGGGGTTCGTCAACTTTAGAGGGGTTTGTTTTTCCTTTCTTTCGTTTTTTCTAGGTGAGGGTTACTAACCCGACGCCAAAACCCAAGTTTTTAACGTTCTTATGGGGGGACGCGCGGCACATGTTAGCTCACTAACTTTAACGGGTGTTAAAGGCAGTTCCCCAGGTGACACCACGGGGAGGTCAGTGACCACTTGAGATGAAAGAGGGACCAAGATAAATCCTGGACTTTGCCATGTTAAAACCGGTCAGGACCGTTCCTTGGTATCTTCCATCATGTTGGGCAACTTGGGAACTGCTTTTCATTATGGGGAGGATTAGTAACTCTAGAATTTTCGACAGACAGAAGGAAAATCGGTTTGTACGATTCTCCTCTGCTGTTATCCTTACCTTAATTGAGGTAGAACGCTATATTTTTTGCATTTGAGTGTCTTTTTTGGGCTATAACTGCTCACGTTTTGGTACAGCCACCAAATGCTGCCTCCTGATTTCAGGCATTTGGAGAATTTTAGCTATATTATTTGACCCAACTGCTGGTAATATAACATTTGAGGTTTCTCCACCAAAAAATTGTCAAAATAGGTCCATGGCTTGGTATAGCCCCATTTAAGGATACCTTCCGATTTTTGGTATTTTGAGCATTTTAGCTAATTTTTTTACAGAATTTCCCGTAATTTGATATAAAATAATCCCAGCAGCTGCGAAAGTTCTCCACCGAAAATTTTCAATATACGTCCATGCTTTGGTATAGCTCCCATATAACCGTACCTTCCGATTTTTGGTGCTATTTGTAATTTGACAGTTAAGGGTTGCAGTGGTCGCAAAACTTCGCCACTAAAAATATACGTCCATGTTTTGGTATAGCCGCCATATAACCGTACCTCCCGATTTTCGGTATTTTCTAAATATTAGCTACATTTTTTTTTAACGAAACGTCCCGTCATTTAATATGTAAGGTTCCTAGCAATAGCGAAACTTCTCCACCGAAAATTGTAAATATAGGCCCATGTTTTGGTATAGCCCTCATATAACGGTAATTTCTACTTGTAATTTCACTGTAAAGGTTCCCAGTGGTCACAAAACTTCTCCACTCAAAATTGTCAACATAGGTTCTCATTGGGATATAGCCTCCATATAAAGCTATCGCCTGATTAAAGGCATACTTTGATACCTCTTCTGAATTTGTTTAGGCATTTGGAGTATTCCTGGTCGAAAAACTTACAACAAAAATTGAAAAAATGATCCATTTTAGTTCAGAATATTATATGGCGGAGAGTATAATAAATTCGGCCCAGTCGAACTTAACGATTTTTTTACTTGTTTTAGTAAGATAATCTATAGTTTCGCTGAGTTTGTACCGGAAACAATTGCTATTGGGGTGGTCTCCTCTATCCCGGTATCCTTAGACCAGTAGCTTTAGATTTTCCCCTAGAAATCTATGGGATAACAAATCGAACCGTAAAAGTAAGGGTACCTTTCATCACATTTGTTTTTTTGAAAACTACTTTTTTTCTTGGAAATTCGGAACAAATGTCTTATTCTCTCTCCCTCTCTGCTGATTTTACTCAAAAAACATTCAAAATTCACACAACATATTTTAATTTAATAAAACTTTGTTTTATTTCCTCTTATTCCACCGCTGTACAGCATATTTTTAGCTGCGAACTAGCACAGCTGCATTAAATAACCAATAAATAAATGCTTACCACAGCTAACAAAAATATACAAGCTGTGGTTTTAAAAAGTTATTTTTCATGCGCTTTCCTTTTCTTTGCCACACACATGGCACGTTTGACGACGACACGAACACAATACAAAAGGTGTGTGAAAGTAAACACAAACAAACAGAAGGATAAGAAGTGAAAAACAACTTTATGTTTATGGTTTCACGTGGCCACAAAGAAAAAAGGGAACGAATAAAAACAACAAACATATTTCATGGTACCTATAACTTATGACGCTGTATGTCCTTTTTTCGCTGTACCTTTCACAGCCTGTCCTTAGCAAAAGTCAAGGCATTTCATGTTAAACATTTAAAGAAAGACTTGAATCCATTTTATACCGACACTTTGGTTTTTGTCGACCAAACAGCAGCAGCAACAACAACAACAGCAATTGTTCAATTACTTATTTATTTATAAGCGAGTTTCTCTTATGGTGCTCATGAAATTTTAATTGTCACGTTACAGAAAGCAAGAAAAGCAAAAACAAAAAGAAAAAGAAAAATAAACATTAAGAAAGAGCATAAAATAAAATGAAAATTCTAGGAACTTTTGAAAAGAATATTGCATGAGTATACCTGTGTATATGGACATGTCGGTGACCCATATCAAGTGTCACCGAGAAATGTCAAACCTTTTGCATTTTTGTTTTGGAGCAACATTAAATGGTCAAAGTTATTTTGGTGTTGGACAGGTTTAATTCTTTGAAAACCATTTTATGGTAATATTTAATTAATGGTTGTGTGCTTTCGAAGAAGTTACATAAATATCCACTTAAAATTAAACGTCTTAAATTAAGTTATCGTTTTTATAAGAAGTCTTCTGTTAGAAGTCATGCAGGTATTCTCAAAGAAAGATACCTATTATCCATAACAAAAAGTACTGCCATTCTATATAAAGCCCTTTTACCAAACAATAAGAAGGAATTCTGACCTAAGAAGGTCTTACTACTGACCGATAAGTCCCACTTGGTCTTCTAAAAGATCTGTTGGCCTTTTGCATAAAGCAGACATCACCACTGTGGCGATCGTTTTGAGAAATGCCATGTCTTGGCAACCTTTCAACATGCATACATACCACCCAACTTCATAATGATTGTCGTAAGATCACACATTCGTTGTAGCCCATAAACGCCAGCAGTTGTGATCTGGTCGGTACAGCCAGCCAACCCAATTCGCATGAGGCCCGAATGAACAACTGGATGCTCTACATGTGTCCCACATTACGCCGCATCTCTTAAATTGCCAAATTAAATCCATTCACCTACTTCCTGATTCTTTATGGAAGCAGCGCATTCAGATTGCAGAATTTTTGGGTTTGGACGGAGAGTAAAACTACCAGAAAACGGAAACTATACAGGAACAAAGTTATGAATTTGAGGTGCTGCAACAACAACTGTGCATATCACTATATTTAAGCTATCGAAGCCTAAAGCTGGAAGGTATAAACATTTCATAGTGGAGGTATATTTATACCTTCAGGCTTCGATTTATTCTATAGACAAAGAAAAACTTTTTGATGTATTGTAGATACAGACGCAGAAGATTATAGGGGTCTTTCATAGACAGAAGACCTCTTCAGATATTCTATGGACAGAAGAAGGTCACCTGAAGTGGCCTTTTATGGTCCTCTACAGACAGAAGGAAGTCTGTTAAGACCTTCTTTATACAGAAGAAGGATTCTGAAGAAAACTTCGGGGGACTTATATAGACGAAATAAGACCTCTTAGGAACTCCTTATACGGAAGAAGACCTACTGGAGTCATCCATTGATAGAAGTTGACCTCCCAGAGCTCCGATTTACTCGCGAGTGAAAATTTGGGCGGAGGTTGTAAGTTTTTTTGTGTGCAATTTTTTTGGTGGGGGTGGGGCAACTTTATTTAAGGGCGCGATAGGAAGAGTTTCACTCGCGAGTGGAATTCGAGCGATTTAGAGCGAGTATTTGGAGCTCTGGGACCCTTTGAATTCTTCTATAGACAGAAAAGTCAGAAGAGGGGCCTCTTGTGGTCTTCTATAGACAGAAAATGACCCCTTGAGGTCTTCTATAGACGAAAGAGACCTCTTGAAGTTTCCAGTATACAGAGGAAGACTCCTTAAAGTCACCTATAGACAGAAGAATAACTCTTGGGGCCATCTATGAACCGAAGGATACCTCTTGAGGCCATCTTTAGTCCCAGGAGTCTATGGACAAAAGAAGATCACCTAAGTGACCTCCTAAGGTCTTCTACAGACAGAAGAAAGCCTCTTAAAGACTTCCTCCCTTGTATAGACCGAAGAAGACCAATTGAGAACTCCTTGGACGGAAGAAGACTTCTGCAGTCTTCTATAGTAGTAGTGCATCTCCTGAAGTCTTCTATTAGCAGAAAAAGACCTCTTGAGGTCTTCTATTGACGAAAGTAGACTTCTTCAGGTTTTCTATAGACAGAAGATGATATTTTGAGTCTTCTATAGACAGAATAAGATCTCTTGAGGTCTTCCGCAGACAGAAGAAGACCTCTTGTGGTCATCTGTAGACAGAAGAAGACTTCTGAGGTCATCTATAGGCAGAAGAAGACCTCTTGACTTCTTCAGGTCTTCTATAGATAGATGATCTTTTGAGGTCTTCTATAGACAGAATAAGATCTCTTGAGGTCATCCGCAGACAGCAGAAGACCTCTTGAGGTCATCTACAGACAGAAGAAGTCCCCTTGACCTCTTAAGGTCTTCTACAGATAGAATATGATCTTTTGAGGTCTTCTATAGGCAGAAGAAGATCTCTTGATAACCTCTTGAGGTCATCTATAGACAAAAGAAGACATCCCAGGTCTTGGCTACACAGAAGAAGACCTATTGAGGTCATGGTTAGACGGAAGAAGACCTCTTGAGGTCATCTACAGACAGAAGAAGACTTCTGATGCCATCTATAGACAGAAGATGTCCTCTTGACCTCTTCAGGTCTTCTATAAATAGAAGATGATCTTTTGAGGTCTTCTACAGACAGAAGAAGATCTCTTGAGGTCTTCCGCAGCGAGAAGAATATCTCTTGAGGTCAACTATAGACAGAAGAAGACATCCTAGGTCTTTTGTAGGCAGAAAAAGACCTGTTGAGGTCATGCTTATGCGGAAGAAGACAACTTGGTGTCATCTACAGACAAAAGCAAACTTCTGAGGTCATCTATAGACAGAAGAAGGCCTTTTGACCTCTTGACTTCTTCAGGTCTTCTATAGATAGAAGATGATCTTTTGAGGTCTTCTACATACAGGTTGAGGTCATCTTTAGACCGAAGAAGACCTCTTGAGACCTTCTGTAGACGAAAAACATGTTTAGACGGAAGAAGAGATCTTAATGTCATCTACAGACATAAGAAGACTTCTGAGGTCATCTATAGACCAAAGAAGACCTCTTGAGGCCTTCTATAGACAGAAAATGACCCCTTGTGTTCTTCTATAGACGAAAGAGGACTTCTTCAGGTTTTCTATAGATATAAGAGGTTCTTTTGAGGTCTTCTATAGACAAAAGAAAATCCCATATTTAAACGGAAGAAGACCTCTTGATGTCATCTACAGACAAAATAAGACTTCTGAAGGTCACCTGCAGACAAAAGAAGACCCCTTGATGCCATTTACAGACAGAAGAAGACTTATTGAGACCATCTATAGACTGAAGAAGAGCTCTTGAAGTCATATATAGACAGAAAGTACCTCATCGATAGACAGATGTCATCTACAGACAGAAGAAGACCTCTTGAGGTCATCAATTGACGGAAGAAGACCTCTTGGTGTCATTTATAGACAGAAGACCTATTGAGGTCATCTGTGGACCGAAAAATAACTCTTGAAGTCATATGTCGACAGGAGAAGACCTCTTGATGTCATATATAGACAGAAAAACACCTCTTGAGATCATGTATATACAGAAGAGGACTTCTCGAGGTCGTCTAAAGACAGAAGAGGGCTTCTCGAGGTCGTCTAACGACAGAAGAGGATCTCATGCAGCCACCTGTAGATAGAAGGGGACCTCTTGAAGCCATATTTCAGCTTTCGACAGAAGAAGACTCTTAATATCATCTATAGACAGAAGAAAACTTCTTGAGGTCATTTGTGTGCAGAAGAAACCCTATTCAGGTCATCTATAGACTGAAGAGGACCTCTTGAATCCATCTTTCTACAGAAGAAGACTCTTGAGGTCATATTTCGATAGGAGAAGGCCTCTTGAAGTCATATATAGACAGAAGAAGACCACTTGAGGTCATCTCTATACAGAATATGACCTCTTGATGTAATCGATAGACAGAAGAAGACCTCTTGAGGTCATCAATAGACAGAAGAAGACCTTTTGAGGTCATCTATAGACACAAAAAGACCTCTTTAGTCTCGCACTAAAGCGTTATAGACGTTGTGGCGCTTTTACAAGGTCATAACTTTATACCCCATACTTCTCTCAAAACAAGTAAGAAAGTATCAGTTAGTTATGCCGAGAGATATACTCTCAGCATCGAATCTAAAGAAATGGCGAGTTTTTGGGCCAGGAAGTGTGGACTTGCCCCTGAAAAAATTGCGCCGTCGTTACTAGGGCCGCATATAGAATAGGTTGCCAAAATTTTCAAAACGATCCGAGACGAGCCATTAAACTGTATTTTTTTTCAAACCTAGTGTGGGCGGAGGCCGAAATATTTGCCTATTGTTTGGACCAAACCGGTTTCTCTCTTCGGGGGTAATCTTATGTACTACCCAGTTCAGTTGGTGCCGACACGGTTTTTGGAGCTTTTGAGCCATTGTCTCAGGAAGCATGGACTTGTCCCGAAAAAAAATTGACCCCTCAAGTACAATTTGTTTCAAAAATATTCAAAAGTTGTTGGCGTTTTTTATTGTTGGACTGCAGAGTTTTACATCTTTGTGTTTATTTCAGCTCGAGTCCATATTTTGTTGCAATTCATTTGTTTGAATAACAACAAAATATTTTAAAGTGGATATGAATTTGATTAGTTGCGGGCGAAGGGTAGGGAATACTATAGTTTCAGTTGTCACCAAACAACTTCATCAGTTCCCTTTTTTCGCCGACTCTGTATCGATAAACAGGTCAATAAAGCCATCTAGCAAATTAAATAAAATGAGAAATTTGCTGTATGGCCCTAAAGCTGTTTACCCTACAATTTGAGTCGACCTAAGGAATTTCATATCCACATTCCTATGTTCGTATTCTTTGCGAAGCAAAGACGACATAAAAACAGTGGTGGATATGAAATTCTTTAGTTCGACTCAAATTGTAGGGTAAACAGCTTTAGGGCCATACAGCAAATTTCTCATTTTATTTAATTTGCTAGATGGCTTTATTGACCTGTTTATCGATACAGAGTCGGCGAAAAAAGGGAACTGATGAAGTTGTTTGGTGACAACTGAAACTATAGTATATCATATTAGCTCAATGATATGGGACCTACAGTTTATCGCTGAGTCCGAACGGCGTGTCTAAGACACCACTTTTGTAGAGAAGTTTTTCATGGCTGAAATACTCAGGAAATGTCGCCAACATTACTGAGGGGTATTTTGCCACCGTTGAAAAGTGTTTTGATGTTGCCTGGCCGGGGAATCGAACCCACGACCTTATGTGTGCAAGGCGGGTGTGCATACCATTGCACCGCGATGGCACCCAAACAAGTTACGATATCCAAAATATTACGATATCCTAAATCGCCTTATGTGTTCGAGAGTTATTGTGCGTACCAGCCTGCAATACAAACAGACTGGCGGTCATATCTAAATCGAGTCCAAAGTCTAATACCGTTATTTTGGCACAATTTTGGTCGTATCAAAGTGTATATATGCTCCTTAGTTAAGGATATAATATCCCAAATGTTCCACAAACCTCGCCAAAGTGGTATTCTTGTGTAGACTGTGATGATTCGGTCCGTCATTGGAAAATTTAGCCACACAGATTGTGATACGTACCCCTGAGAAGTCTAAAACGCTGGAAACTTCCAAATTTTATTTTGGCACCAACGAAAATATTACACTGTGTGTAATTTTTTGAGTCATGTTTTATTAACCATATTCTGATTCCACAGTGTGATAGAACACCAAAAATGAGAAGACACGTGTCTCGCCGTTTTTCCCTATCTCATCAACTTTCGCGGTTATAGGCCTCCAAAGGTTTGAGGCTTTGATGTAAAAAGGGTCATTTAGTCAGGACTATATCTTCCAAACCGTCAGGAAATTTGAATTTATCTCAGAGGCAAAGTTGTAGCACTTGTCTTAAAGAACAAAAATTGTAAACGCATATAATCCATCAAGCTTCATCTGCAAGGTCAAAATCGCCATGGTCAAATTTCTTTTAAAATTTTTCTCAAGTTATGTTATACAGCTTTCAAATCGATCAAATTTGAAGCAAACAACCAACTACAAAAATGTACCTTAGATCTCAATAAACATCTTTCTAGAATATACGAACTCTGTAGAAACGGATCTTAATGGTCAAAATAGCAAAACAATTGCGATTTTTATCCTCTTTTCTAGGATTCTGCTCCATAGATATTAAACCGTTCAAAATTCAAGAAAACAATCAACCACAATAGTGTAGAAAAGGCTTCAATAAACAACTTTCTGGCATATGCGAAATGTCTATGAACGGTTCTTAATGGTAAAAATAACAAAAATCTTTTGAAAATATGAAATTTTTATACTTTTTTTCTCCGACTCTGGTCCAAAGATACGCAACCGTCCAAAAATGAAGGATACAGTCAACTACAAAAATGTACCTTAGATTTCAACAAACAAGCTTCTAGAACAAATGAAGATTCTAGGAACGACTCTTCAAGGTCAAAATTCGATTATTTTAGATCATTCTTTCCTGTTCAGGTCCGTAAATAAAAAACCTTTCAAATTTCCTTGACTTTTTAACAGTTTGTTATTTCGAAACCTGAGAAGGGGGAATGTTAAAAATAATTTAATTGTTCGTGAATTTCAGCCCTAAGAATCATTCCTCTTATGTTCTAAAAGTTGAAATCGTAGGTACATTCTTGTGGTTAACGGTATCCTTAATTTTTGGGCGGTTGCGTATCTTTGGACCATAGTCGGAGAAAAAAGTATAAAAATTGGATATTTTCAAAAGATTTTTGCTATTTTTACCATTAATAACCGTTCATAGGCATTTCGAATATTCCAGAAAGTTGTTTATTGATGCCTTTGCTACGCTATTGTGGTTGATTGTTTTCTTGAATTTTGAACGGTTTAATATCTATGGAGCAGAATCCTAGAAAAGAGGATACAAATCGCAATTGTTTTGCTATTTTGACCATTAAGATCCGTTTCTACAGAGTTCGTATATTCTAGAAAGATGTTTATTGAGATCTAAGGTACATTTTGGTAGTAGGTTGTTTGCTTCAAATTTGATCGATTTGAAAGCTGTATAACATAACTTAAGAAAAATTTTAAAAGAAATTTGACCATGGCGATTTTGACCTTGCAGATGAAGCTTGATGGATTATATGTGTTCACAGTTTTTGTTCTTTAGGACAAGAGCTACAACTTTGCCTCCGAGATAAATTCAAATTTAGTAACGGTTTGGAAGATATAGTCCTGACTAAATGACCCTTTCTACATCAAAGCCTCAAACCTTTGGAGGCCTATAACCGCGAAAGTTGATGAGATAGGGAAACACGGCGAGACACGTGTCTTCTCATTTTTGGTGTTCTATCACACTGCGGTGTCAGAATATGGTTAATAATTTTCGTGTTGCACCGTGTTATTAATGTTTAAATTTAAAATTCTGTTCATAGTAGGTGTATTTAGTTCCACCATTTCTCTTTTTGTTCTACAGCCGAAGGCTTCTCTATGAGTCTTAAAACTTTCACCGCTTTAAGTTATGCCCGAAATTTAATTTAAATTGAAATAGTCATTAATAAAATTCGCTTAATGAAATTCCTTTCGCTGAAATTTCCGCCATGCCAGTTACTTTCCACACCCCTTTCCCCACAAAAACTACAACAACACGATTGTTTGACGACAACTTTTATTAGTTTTATGGAGATTTGTTGTCGTCTCAAATTGTTCACTCTCCTTACCTCTATCGCTCTCTAGCGTCGTTGGTTTTTTCATCATTGTGTCGATAAAAATAATAATCCTAGGGAAAGAAGTTTTTCCATTTCTCTTGGTTTTTGTTTAATTTCACAAATTAAATGTTTACCCCCATATGCGTAAGCATAAACACAAACAACGTACAGACACACACACACATACACATTTAGAATATTATTTAGCATAAAGTTGGTGTTGTTGTTCGTTCGTTCGTTTGTTGGCAATCAATTGAGAGCATATTGATTAAATGTATATTTAAGTTTAATGTCATCCTTTATATATCTAAAATCCTTGCCCCTCTCTTTCATTCTCGCTCTCCCTGTTGTCCCTGCCTTTCCTCTATGATTTGCTTACCAAACCCGGTATTCAAAATATAAACAATTTCAACAATAACAACTTTTTGGCAGGAGAGTGAAAAAGTAATTAAAACTTGCACCATGTGCTGCCACCACCAAGTCGAAACATTGTCGCTGCCGCTACTGCTTGGATTTACGTTCATTGGTGTTATTCCAACTTAGCTTTTCTCTGCTTGGCTTAGTTATGGCAAAATCTAGCAGCAATTGTATGGTTTTAGTTTGTAATGTTTGTGTATATGTGTGTACTTTATTTTAATTCAAATAGCTTTTTAAATTGTCACACAAATATATATTAAAGCTATACACGCGTGTGGTTATTGTTTTTGTTTTTGTTTATAAACGTTTATACAAATGCTGTTTATAATCTTTGAAAGTTATTCGATGGATGGCAACTGGATCAAAACCTAGTCTAATGACAAAATAATCACTTACACAAATATGACAAGTATGAGCCTAAGAAGAACAACAACCACAACCATGGGATGATGGCAAGAAAACGCTCGCCCAAGCAGCTTAAGAAATCTATTTGGAAAAACAGAAGCAGAAGTTTATGTGGCATACTAAAACTTACAAAACAAACATCCAACCAACATGGAGCTTAGACAGATACAAAGAGATTTGTCTTTTGTAAAATATAATTTATTCTCTTACGTAAATGTCACACTTAGAACATCTGTGACAAGCTTTTCAAGCTGTAAGCTGTAATATTTTGTGTATGTATTTTGTAAAATTGCAAATTTTTGTGTGTCTAAACTGCGTGTTTCCTGAAAAGCAGAAAATTGTTGATGGCTCTGTGACAGATGTTAAGTGGTAATTTAAAGAATACTTTAGGGAAGTATGTTGTCAGTTTAAGAATATGGTCGTGATCATTATGACATAACAACATTGAAGAATAAAGGAACGTTTTCTGACAAAAAAATAAGTGCTTGATAATTTTTTTTTGTTCAAGCTGTGTCGGATTATTGACCTACCACTGGGAACAATATACCATGAAATTAGCAGTTGTTGCAGCAGCTATTACACGTGCACACACACCACCATAAGTGGCTTCTATAGAAAAGAATACCTCCATAGTATGTTTTTACAGCATATAAAACCTCCGTATGTGGCTTCTATATAGAAAAGAACGCCTCTGTACGAGGCTTTAATAGAATAGAGAACCTCCACTCAAAGAACCCAACAGGAGTCTGATATTTCTAGAATAGCGGTTTCTATAGAAAAAAAAAAGACCTCGGAAGGAAGCTTCTATAGAATAGAAGACCTCCGTATGAGGCTTCTATATAATAGAAAATCTCCATAAAAGACTTCTATAGAATAGAAGACCTCCGTAGGAGGTTTCTAGACCTTCGTAGGAGGTTTCTGTTTGTCGCAGATAGCTGTGGGGTGCGCGCACGACGTGAAAGTAGTGTCGAATTTGACCCCTAAAATTTTGGGATAGTTTGTGGTCGGAATTCTGCTACCGTCGACCACGACATTCAATTCTCTTCCAAACTGCGCTGTCCATGTGGTAAACAGAGTGGCTGTTGATTTTGTGGCGGAAATCTGCATATTCCTCGAATGGAAAAAGGTGGTAAGATCGGTTAAATAGTTGTTCAGTCTCTCACAGATGTCGTCAGGATAGGTATCTGACGCCAGGATCGTGCAATCATCCGCATTCGTTACGCTCTCGATGCCGTCTGGAGGGGGCGGAATACAGGAGAGGTAGAGGTTAAACAGTTCCGGAGATATCACCCCACCTTGGGGAACTCCCTGTTTCACTCTACGGGGATTGGACTTCTTGTTCCTGAATTCCACGCGTCCACACATATAATTGACGTTTCAAGCTTGGCCGGAGGGTTATCTGCTCAATGTCCTCAAACAGCGTGGAGTGCCTGACTGTATCAAAGGCTTTTGATAAGTCAAGCGCCACCATCACTGTTCTATCGCACGGCCGTCTCTAGTTGAGTCCTTGACAAATATGTGTGGTAATGGCGTGCAGCGCAGTTGTCGTGCTGTGCTGCTTACGGCATCCATGCTGATGATCGGCAACTTGATAGCTATTTCTGATACTGGCGAGAACTAAGGCCTCAAGGGTCTTTGCTACGGGCAACAAAAGCGAAATCGGTCAGTACGATTCACTTTTGCTGGCATCTTTGCCGGGCTTCCCTAGTGGGACCACCTTGCCCATTTTCCAGACTTCGGGAACAATGAGGGTGGATAGCGACAAGTTGAGAACTTTAGTGAGATACTCCACTCCCGGCTCATCCAGTTGCTTTAGCATTACCATGGAGATTCCATCAGGGCCCAACACTTTGGATGATTTAGCGTTCCTGATGGCATTGGAAAAATCATCCATTGTAAACTGTGGTGGTTCCTCCTCGGCAGGAAGAGATCTGATGCGACGTAATACTCTTCTCTTCGCCCTGTCACTCTAGGGGTGCTCGACAAACTGTCGATTGAAATAACTTGCGCACCTCTTCGGGTCAGTCAACGTAATTTCGACAAACGTGACTGAGGTGCAATCTTCCCATCTTCCAGGGTTCGAGAGTGACTTAACCGTTGCCCACAATTCATCTATACCGGCTCCAATGTTGCAACTCTTCAGATGATTAAACCACTTGTTCCGCTTATGCTCGCCGACCAGCCTGCAATAGATGCCGACTAGCCTGCAATAGACGCCGATCAGCTCCCTGACTCTTGGTTCATTGGGGTTGGTTCGACGAAGCTCATCACGCTCATTTGCTAACCCCGTCGCCTCTGCTGGGAAATTTGGTCTTACTTCGGGTATTCGACCAGCAGGTATATGGCGAGCGGCTGCAGCATTGATGATGTCTAGGAACGTCCTTTCCGCTACCCGAACATCAGAAGGATTTGGCAATTCTCTGAAGCGGTGATTGGTGAACTCTCTGAAACTCGGCCAATCAGCTTTCCCATGATTGACGAATGTGCGGCGTTCAGAGGTGATGAAATCGGGTGGTCTGCTGATGGAGACAATTATGGGGAGATGGCCTGATCCAAGGGAAATGACGGGTTGCAGGTGACGTCATTTGTCAGACCAGGTGACACGATGGTTATGTCTGGCGAACTGTGACACGCTCCTCTAATTCTGGTAGGGGCGTCCTCATTGACCGAGCAAAACGTAGAGCTATCAATCTTACCTCGGAGTCCGTTGCAATTAAATTGCAAAAAGGATGCATTTTCCGGGATTGGGACAACAACGGCAAGTGTTAAAGGCTGCATGTGCGGTTGCTGTCGAGGAGATTGCGGGGGAGTCTCATATTCAGACGACGAGGGAGTTTCGTAATCCGATTACGACTCACTGGGGACTGTATTCACACAGCATGCAGCAACATAGTCCCTGTCGTAGTCCCTCACGTGGACAATTCCAGAGCAACCACTTAGATGCACCCACTCCTGACATCTATTGCATTTCACCGAAGGCTGGATGTGGGTGAAGATGCGGATGTGACAAACCGAGCACAAATATATTGGTCATGGGTTTTCCTCCGTCCCGGCACGGACCAAAAGAATTCGGAGCAGGCATTCCGGGATATGCTGCTCCCAACACAGAAAAACGAAACAAATACAAACATATGTACAATGAGGTGGCAGCCAATAATGTTGTGTAGTTCCGGGTCAATCCGGTACGAAAGAACCCGTTGCCGTGGGATTGAGAAGAAGACCTCCGTAGGAGGTTTCTATAGAATATAGAAGACCTCCGTAGGAGGTTTCTATAGAATATAGATGACCTCCGTAGGAGGTTTCTATAGAATATAGATGACCTCCGTAGGAGGTTTCTATAGAATATAGATGACCTCCGTAGGAGGTTTCTATAGAATATAGATGACCTCCGTAGGAGGTTTCTATAGAATATAGATGACCCCTGTAGGAGGTTTCTATAGAATATAGATGACCTCCGTAGGAGGTTTCTATAGAATATAGATGACCTCCGTAGGAGGTTTCTATAGAATATAGATGACCTCCGTAGGAGGTTTCTATAGAATATAGATGACCTCCGTAGGAGGTTTCTATAGAATATAGATGACCTCCGTAGGAGGTTTCTATAGAATATTGATGACCTCCGTAGGATGTTTCTATAGAATATAGATGACCTCCGTTGGAGGTTTCTATAGAATATAGATGACCTCCGTAGGAGGTTTCTATAGAATATAGATGACCTACGTAGGAGGTTTCTATAGAATATAGAAGACCTCCGTAGGAGGTTGCGTAGGAGGTTTCTATAGAATATAGAAGACCTCCGTAGGAGGTTTCTATAGAATATAGAAGACCTCCGTAGGAGGTTTCTATAGAATATAGAAGACATCCGTAGGAGGTTTCTATAGAATATAGAAGACCTCCGTAGGAGGTTTCTATAGAATATAGAAGACCTCCGTAGAAGGTTTCTATAGAATATAGAAGACCTCCGTAGAAGGTTTCTATAGAATATAGAAGACCTCCGTAGGAGGTTTCTATAAAATAGAAGACTTCCGTAGGAGGTTTCTATAGAATATAGAAGACCTCCGTAGGAGGTTCCTATAGAATATAGAAGACCTCCGTAGGATGTTGCTATAGAATATAGAAGACCTCCGTAGGAGGTTTCTATAGAATATAGAATACCTCCGTAGGAGGTTTCTATAGAATATAGAAGACCTCCGTAGGAGGTTTCTATAGAATATATAGAAGACCTCCGTAGGAGGTTTCTATAGAATATATAGAAGACCTCCGTAGGAGGTTTCTATAGAATAGAAGACCTCCGTAGGAGGTTTCTATAGAATAGAAGACCTCCGTAGGAGGTTTCTATAGAATAGAAGACCTCCGTAGGAGGTTTCTATAGAATAGAAGACCTCCGTAGGAGGTTTCTATAGAATAGAAGACCTCCGTAGGAGGTTTCTATAGAATAGAAGACCTCCGTAGGAGGTTTCTATAGAATAGAAGACCTCCGTAGGAGGTTTCTATAGAATAGAAGACCTCCGTAGGAGGTTTCTATAGAATAGAAGACCTCCGTAGGAGGTTTCTATAGAATAGAAGACCTCCGTAGGAGGTTTCTATAGAATAGAAGACCTCCGTAGGAGGTTTCTATAGAATAGAAGACCTCCGTAGGAGGTTTCTATAGAATAGAAGACCTCCGTAGGAGGTTTCTGTAGAATAGAAGACCTCCGTAGGAGGTTTCTATAGAATAGAAGACCTCCGTAGGAGGTTTCTATAGAATAGAAGACCTCCGTAGGAGGTTTCTATAGAATAGAAGACCTCCGTAGGAGGTTTCTATAGAATAGAAGACCTCCGTAGGAGGTTTCTATAGAATAGAAGACCTCCGTAGGAGGTTTCTATAGAATAGAAGACCTCCGTAGGAGGTTTCTATAGAATAGAAGACCTCCGTAGGAGGTTTCTATAGAATAGAAGACCTCCGTAGGAGGTTTCTATAGAATATATAGAAGACCTCCGTTGGAGGTTTCTATAGAATAGAAGACTTCCGTAGGAGGTTTCTATAAAATAGAAGACCTACGTAGGAGGTTTCTATAGAATAGAAGACCTACGTAGGAGGTTTCTATAGAATAGAAGACCTCCGTAGGAGGTTTCTATAGAATAGAAGACCTCCGTAGGAGGTTTCTATAGATAGGAGGTTTCTATACAGAATATAGAAGACGTCCGTAGGTGGTTTCTATACAGAATATAGAAGACCTCCGTAGGTGGTTTCTATACAGAATATAGAAGACCTCCGTAGGAGGTTTCTATACAGAATATAGAAGACCTCCGTAGGAGGTTTCTATATAGAATATAGAAGACCTCCGTAGGGGGTTTCTATATAGAATATAGAAGACCTCCGTAGGAGGTTTCTATATAGAATATAGAAGACCTCCGTAGGAGGTTTCTATATAGAATATAGAAGACCTCCGTAGGAGGTTTCTATATAGAATATAGAAGACCTCCGTAGGAGGTTTCTATATAGAATATAGAAGACCTCCGTAGGAGGTTTCTATATAGAATATAGAAGACCTCCGTAGGAGGTTCCTATATAGAATATAGAAGACCTCCGTAGGAGGTTCCTATATAGATAATAGAAGACCTCCGTAGGAGGTTCCTATATAGAATATAGAAGTCCTCCGTAGGAGGTTCCTATATAGAATATAGAAGACCTCCGTAGGAGGTTTCTATATAGAATATAGAAGACCTCCGTAGGAGGTTTCTATATTGGATATAGAAGACCTCCGTAGGAGGTTTCTATATAGAATATAGAAGACCTCCGTAGGAGGTTTCTATATAGAATATAGCAGACCTCCGTAGGAGGTTTCTATATAGAATATAGAAGTCCTCCGTAGGAGGTTTCTATATAGAATATAGCAGACCTCCGTAGGAGGTTTCTATATAGAATATAGAAGACCTCCGTAGGTTTGGTGTTCGTTTAGGGTCAATTTCAAACATTAATTTTTTATATTATTTCGCTTATTTCCATTTTTTTGGGGTAGATTAAATTTAGTACTTTATGCAAAATATGGAGATATGGTTCTTCTGCTTTGCTTGTATTTCCATGACGTAGGAAACCATACGGTGTATATATTGAAAATTATGTCGTCTAAATCAACTATTCTCACACTTTATTTGTGACTCGCTTTGCTAATTGATTTTCATCCACAAAATGTCTTTGCAGTACATTGGCGCGTATGACTATTATTAATTAATATATGCCTTCGATAAATTACCCACAACTCTATTAATTAATGGTCAATTTCAAAACTTTAAAATGCAAATGAAAGCTAAGAATTATGGGTTATCTTCAATTCATTTACTTCTACCTAATTGAATTTGGCTAATAAAGCATTTCTACTCTTATCTATCAAGAGATATAATTTAATATTCAATATATCATTTCTTTCATCCAAACCAACATTTAATTTTCCAAAGATTATTTCTCTGTTGTAACATCATTATCAGAGAAAGAAACCCCCTGTTTTAAATTTATGACTTCTTATAAATTTCCAAGTGCCTTAAAACAAAAAGTGTTTAAGATTATCTCCGTCACAGGCAGGCTAGGAGGCAAGAAAGCATTTAAATCTTTAAAAGGGATTTTAATTACTCGTAACGGAAAATTGTTAAACCAAAAAATGTCCATTCGCATGCATGAAGAATGGTGAATGGAACATAAACACAGGCCATTGCCACAAGGATGTGTCCATTGTTCAATTGTTATGGATTAAAAGCAGGACATTGAAAATGCCATAAATTTGTCCTGTCCCAAGTCAGGACACACACACACTCACTCAAACACACACCGATAAATGCCCAAAGGATAAACCGGGAGAGAAATAAGCAACCCAAACAAAAAGGTATCGTTTACGCCACTAAAACGAAAGTAACCATAAAATTTTATAGCCGCTACCACACCATTCAAAATCAAACATTAAATCCCAACTCACAAGCAATCCCTCTCACACTCGCACACACACATACCCTTGGAGCCATATTCTATGGCTGCATTAAAAGCAATTTCTTAAACAACTTGACAAAGGTCAAAAACTAGGGTATACAATACTTTATTCAATATCTTCAAAAAAAGGCTAAATATGGGAATAGAAGGCATGAGAGTGGGAAATGTTTGTCGGTTGGTATGTCCGTCGTTCGGTCAACTGTATTTAAAGCAATTGACCTTTTAAGGTTTTTTATTGTTTGGTGTTCTTCAGAACACGCCTTTGATCTACAAAATCGTCTGGCCAAGTTGGGCGTATAATTCGGGTGTGTGTGTTTTTGTTTGTCATAACTACATAAGCATTTATTTATGAAAAGACGAAAAAAACGAAATACACTTTGTCTGCACTTGAAATCTAATACATGGCAATATATCTTAAATGCCATACAAAAAAAAGTAAGTGAAGAGATACTCATCAATTATATTTTTGGGTTCCATTTTCATAGCAACAATATCTTATACATTTTAAAGAGGAGACATTAATATCTTTAATAAAATAAATACGAATTAAGGATATCAATAAAAAAAGGAATGTTAACGGCAATAGAAATTTCAGTTATTTTTAATATTTCTTCTTATTTTTTTAATAAGATATTCAGGTTCTCTGCGGACTCATAAGTCTTTTGGTGGCATTGACAATTTTCCCTACTTAGCAAGTGTTCTTCTCACGACTTAATTCATAGTTTTAGTATATAGTTGCGTATTCGAGATGTCAGTACTTATACGCGAAGAGGAAAAGAAAAAAATTAATTATGTTGTTTTTTCTTCAGTTGTCTAAATAAAATCGTTGAGTAAAGACGGGGTGACGTAGGGGATGCAAGATACAAAGGAACGGTCCTGACTGTTTTTAACATGGCAAAGCCCAGGATTTATCTTGGTCCCTCTCTCATCTGCCTTTAACACCCGTTAAAGGTAGTGAGCTAACATGTGCCGCGCGTTCGCCCACAAGAACGTTAAAAACTTGGGTTTGGGCGTCGGGTTAGTAACCCTCCATTAGACAAGTAAGAAAGTATCAGTCGGCTTTGCCGACAGAGATATACCCTCAGCCTGTTTATATTGAAACAATTAAAAAAAAACCTATGTATTTAGGGGGTTTTAAAAATTTTGGACTTTGAACCGACAAATATGTTGATTAGGATTAAAGATCAAAAGCTTTGCGGAGGAGATACTAAAAGGAGTGGATCGACATTGACCGCTATGGAAGTGGATCTCCAGCCACAACATATGATGCCATAGGGGGTTTTTACACTCTTCGGGCTGTTTGCTCAAGAAGTATGGACTTGCCCCTAAAAACACTTTTACCATCGTAATTGAGGCAGCGAATGCAAGTTGTTTCAAAAAAAATCAAAGTGATTCGATATCAGGTCTTAAAGTGAACTTATCCGAAATTTTGTGTGGGAGGTACCGGATGGAGTGGACAAATATAGTTTATATTTGAACCTGATCTATATCTGGTAGATATATTAGGATGTGTAAAGTATAGACCAATTCGGCCACTCCCTTCAAGAGTTACCGTACGAACAATTTTTCCGAACATTTTTGAACTTTTGTGGGGGAGGTACCTGAAGGAGTGAACCGATATGGCTTATCTTCAAACTAAGACTATGTTTGGACAAAATATTACTAAGGCCAAATTTTGAACCGAATCGGCAGATCCGTTCGAGAGATATCTTACGCTCCAACCACTACACACGGTGTCATAGGGGTTTTCTGCACCTTTCAGGCTATTTTATCAGGAAGTATGGACTTACCCCTGATGAAACTTGTACCGTCGTATGGAGGGCAGTGAATACAAGTTGCTAAAACAAAACTCAAAGCGATTCGAGAGATGGTCCTACACTGAACTGTTCCGAAATTTTGTGTGGGAGGTACCGGAAGGCGTGGACCGATTGAGTCCATATTGGAACCTCATCTAAGTTTGGCAGAAATTTCACGATGTGCAAACTTTGGACCAAATCGGTTAGTCCCTTCAAGAGTTATCGTGTGCACAAATTTTCCGAACATTTTCGAACTTTTGTGGGGGAGGTACCGGAAGGAGTGGACCGATATAGCCCATCTTCGAACTTAAACTAAGTTTGGGTAAAATATTACGAAAGCCGAAATTTGAACCGAATCGGTTTATCCGTTCGAGAGTTATCGTGCGCTCCAGCCAGCCAGACAGACAGACGGACGGACATTGCTCAATCGACTCCAAATAGTCTGAAACACATTTCGTCCAAACATACTTGGGGTCTAAAACCATTATTTCGATGAGGCACATTTTGCCCGTATGAAAGTGTATATGGTAATATTCAAAAAAGTTTTACAATCGTTGAAGTTGAGGTTCACCATTTAATAAGTCGCGAACTGTTAATATATTTTATAAAATATGAATACATTTATAATAATTGAAGTGTTTTAGCCACGATCTCATAATATGGACCATAACAAATAATTTTCGTGGAAGCTGCGCTGGTGGTAATATAAAAAAATGGGGAAAATGTGTTGAAGTTTACAAGTTTTTTTGTGTTCTTTCTTGATTTCTGGCCAAACCACGGAAAATTCAAACCTGTGCTCAAAGAAAGAACTAAAGAATACCCCTTAGGCAATATGGTTCTAGTGTATGACTTTTCGATATATACACTGCATCCCCCTAAAATCGATGCTGACATTTTGAAGTTTTGATTTCAGTGTTTTTCGAATTTTTCTTATAATTAGATGGTGCAACTAGATAATAATCGAAACTAGTTTATATGATTGTAGAACTCGCGATTCCACGTCATTCGATGTATATCTCACGAGTGTGCTCCATACAGCTTCCTAGTAATAGGAGTCCAAAGGCACAAATTTGGTGCGTAAATTTTCTGAAAAAACCTATTTTTTGGCTTTAAAATTTACAACTGTCGTACAGGTACCCCTGCACCCCGCGTGATTTTAGTTTTTTTTCGTGGCGGATCTAATGAGCTCTTCCGCGGTCGAATCCATCCACTAAAACGCCGGATATAGATACCTTGAAAGTAGGAAAATCTGCAAAAATATATTTTGACAATTCCGCGAATTGAACCGCGATTTTCTTTGATTATTTTTGCATAAATGTAATCCTTTATACGCGATTATTATATTTGCCAAAAAGGTGTGTCACAAATTACAAAGATTCAGGAGTAATATCCCTATTTATCCCAAAAAAGAATGCAGTGGCACATCCGCAGTTCTTGACGAATCTGTCTAAAATAATTTATATTGACGTATTTTTAATAGGGGACCATTGAAATCGGATGCACCTTATAATCATATGCAGATCGCGTAATTTTTGCCCACTTGAAGGTTTTTCGAATAGTAAAATGCAACTGATGGCACACTTTGGCCGCTGAATGAAACATGGGAAAATCCATGCATATTGATAGACATGGACTCCCTGTATCCGAAAAGTACATGCACCTCAACCGATTTAAACCAATTCGCGAATTATACGGTTTTTAACTTCTATGTTTGATTATAATTTCAATATTACTCTCTACTTCTTATTTCTATTGCTTATAACAGAAAGCAAATATACTTTCAAGATGACTAATTACTTTTCTCTTAGAAGTTTAAGAAAAATACTTCAGGATTTGGATCGAAATTTAGCGAAATAATAGAATAACTCCCAACATTCATTTTTCTAATTTTTCGTATTTAACCAAAAATATATTTTTGAAATAATTTCCAACAATAAGTTTCCGTTCTTTGTTGTTGCTGTAATATGCAAGTTATAAACTCGATCTTTATAATTTTGGTCTCACATTTTTCTACGCGTTGTCTAGATTCTGTACGTATTTTTAAATTATTTTTTTAGAGATTTTTTGGACTCTGAGTTAGAATAAATAAAATTTATTCCAAGATTTCTTCAATATTTTTTGATTTTCCGCGAAAATAAAAATAAATTTAGCAACTATTTTAGCATCTACGGATAGATATCAAATGCAGCTAACGATTCTTATATACATGTTTTTATTACAACACAATAGGAATTTTTAAATATTTTTTCTTTACAAGAGAGTAAAACCGCATATAACTTTTGAGTGCAGCATCCAATTTTGTGAACGCGAACAGATTTGAAACCACGATTTTTTTTGTAACCCATGTACCAAAAATGCCGGATGTGCTCGCCAAAAAAGTTTTTAATTTTTTTTCTATGTAATTGCAAAGGAAATTTGAAATTTACCATATACCCTAAAGGCTGAGGGTATAAAAAAACAGCCTACTATGAAAAAACGAAAGAAAAGAAAAGCAAACCCCTCTAAAGTTGACGAACCCCGCAAACGTTTTAAGGACCATGATCTGCGAATCTTCACCTGGAATGTTCGCACTCTTTATAGAGAAGGTGCAGTCTTCGCATTGGCAGACGTACTTGAAAAGTACAAGGCCGATATTACTGCCATACAGGAAATACGATGGATTGGGAAAGGCGTCACAACAACACCTAAAGGTGACGTACTGTATTATAGCTGCCATGACAAAAAGCATAAGTTTGGTTGCGGATTCGTAGTTAGTCGGAGACTAAAACATTTGGTATCCAGCTTCACCCCAGTGAATGAAAGTCTTGCTGCAATTCGAATAAAAGCTAAATTCTTCAACATCAGCTTTATTTGCGCTCATGCTCCCACTGAAGAAAAGGACGAACAGACCAAAGATATATTTTACGAGCGTTTAGAAGAAACATATGACCGTTGCCCTGCTTATGGCATTAAAATCATTCTAGGCGATTTTAATGCCAAAATTGGAAAGGAGAATATCTTTGGCCCAACAGTCGGGAAATTCAGTCTCCACAGTGAAACATCTGACAATGGTATGAGGCTGATAGACTTTGCAGCTGCAAAAAACATGGTAGTTAGAAGTACCAGATTTAATCGTCTCGATATTCATAAGGGCGCCTGGCTGTCTCCAGATCAGAAAACAAGAAATCAAATTGATCATGTTGTGATAGATGGAAGACATTCATCGAGCGTGTTGGATGTACGATCGTTCCGAGGCGCAAACATTGATTCGGACCACTACCTTTTTGCAGCAAAGGTACGTATTCGTCTAAACGTTGCAAATAAAGCACGAACAGACACAACGCGGAAGTTGGACATCGATAGGCTGCAAACACAACAGATAACCACAGCATATTCCACTCAACTAGCCCAATTGCTTAACGCGAGCACTCCTTGTCCCGATAACATAACAACACAATGGCAAAATATTGCCCACTCCATGCAAACAGCCGCAAAATCCATACTTGGATTCCAGAGACCTCCACAAAGGAATTAATGGTATGACCATGAGTGTCGTGCTGCTACCGAAGAGATAAATGCGGCATATAGAGCTACTTTACAATCAGTAGCAACGCGTAGCGCACGGGAGAGATATCGGGAGAAAAGGAGAGAAGAGAAACGAGAAAGAGAGAAAGGAGTGTGAAAAAATCGAGATGTACATGAGCCAGAATGAAGTCCGAAAATTCTACCAAAGAGTGAAACATCAAACAGATGGCTTTGGTACAGGCACATGCTCCTGTAGAGACCAGCAAGGTAATCTGGTAACAGATACAGATAGCGTGCTCAGGATATGGAAGAAGATAAGTAGCGAAGACGATGATACCACAGATCCAATCCCAGAAGATGGTATAGAATGTATACCGGCCGGTCAAGATGAGGTAAAAACAGCAATCAACCGGCTGAAGAATAATAAAGCAGCAGGAGCCGATGGCTTACCAGCCGAGCTGTTTAAAACCGGAGGCGACCAATGCGGCTTTAGACTTGGCAAGTCCACCATTGACCAGATATTTACCCTGCGGTAAATCCTAGAAGACCCAAGAGATGCAGATCGACACATATCACCTTTTTGTCGATTATAAAGCAGCATTCGACAGTCACCTCCGATCAAAGGTATTCCATGCAATGTCTGAATTTGGTATCTTGTAAGATGACTTTAACTAGGTCCTCAGTTAAAATTGGAAAGAACCTCTCCGAAGAATTTTGTACCAAAAGAGGTTTCAGACAAGGAGACAGCCTTTCGTGTGACCTATTCAACATTTTGCTGGAAAAGGTAATACGAGATGCAAATGTCAAAAGAAATGGCACAATTTACACCAATAGCCACATGTTACTTGCTTATGCTGATGACATAGACATCATGGGACGTTCAGTAAAGGAAGTAACTGATACCTTTAGGAAGGTCGAAGCAGAATCTGCAAAAGTGGGTCTGGCGGTAAACGGCGAAAAGACCAAATTGATAATGTCGACGCGCAAAGCGTCCATAGAGCTCGGACCAACTGTGGAAGTTGGTACCTAAAATTTTGAGGTAGTAAAAGACTTCGTCTACCTCGGCACCTCCGTAAACACAACAAACGACATCAGTTGTGAAATAAAAAGAAGAATTGTATTGGCCAACAGATGCTACTTTGGTTTAAATAAGCAGTTTAAAAACAAAGCCACATCTCGTCAAACAAAAATAACGCTCTACAAAACACTGATACTACCCGTGCTGATGTATGGCTCCGAAGCCTGGGTACTTGCGCAAGCAGACATGGCAGTGCTTGGTGTGTTTGAGAGGAAAATTCTTCTAAATATCTACGGGCCGATTTGCGTTGACGGTGAATATCGACATCGTATGAACCACGAGCTATATCATCTATACAAAGACATGAATATAGTTAAACGTATCGAGATGAAACGATTGCGTGGGCTAGGCCATATCATAAGAATGGACGGTGATGAACCCGCTAAAAAGGCGTATGAATACATGCAACATGGCGGTGCACGCAGAATTGGCAGGCCAGAGAATAGATAGCGCAAACAAGTGGATAAAGAAATGAAAAGGCGCGGTATTCCAGGAAGCGAAGCGAAAAACAGAGAGAATTGGAGATCTTTTCTTAGTTCGGTCTATGGAACAAATGTTCTGTAATGGACCAGCTAAGTAAGTAAGAATATATTTTTATCGCATTTAAACACGACTTGATTTTAAACTAGTATTTAATCAATAAAGAATCTGATTTTGGCCCCAGGAGAGGGAGAATACTAGTCTTCTAATTTCAACAAAACCACGTTACAAAAGATATCCCCGTATCCCCGCAAAGCTCATTCGGCTTTCTAAGATGAATTTGTTTAAAACCGGTCCTCAGTTAAAATAGGAAAGATTCTCTGCAACAAATAGAGAGGAATGGAAATCCTTTCTTACGTCGGTTTATGCTACAAACGTTCTGTAGGGTGCCAACTAAGTAAGTAAGTAATGGCTTTTTTGGTCGATGGGGTCTATCAGTGGAATAATTAAGCCCAATGTTAATGGTACCTACCCTAGAATTGCCCATGAATTTACGTTGAAAACTTCTGAATCGGTTTCGTCATTTACGAAAATGGTATTTGATTTTAAAATAAGGTGTCAGATCATTGGATATTTAGATCCTGAGGCTGCTGTTATTTAGCAGTTATTGCCACATTAGTGCATATAAAATTTATAACTCAAAGCAACATTCACCACAGTTCCTTCTCCTTAATACCCTTACCCCGTTATATCTATGTTCACATTATTTTCATGTTGTCAAAAATAATTTTTCTGCTTATCAAATGTTCTAGACAACAACAACAACGAAACAACAGTAAAATGTATGCCATTGTAATGGCGCGTAAACAAAATTTATAATCCCAATTATGGCCGAAAAAAATATTTTTGCTGGTGATAACTCATGAAGATGTCGATTATGCTTCTCGTTCATCTTTCATAATAAACTATCGTTTGGCAGCA
Source organism: Musca autumnalis (assembly GCF_047663935.1). Lineage (NCBI taxonomy): Eukaryota > Metazoa > Arthropoda > Insecta > Diptera > Muscidae > Musca > Musca autumnalis. The sequence continues at coordinate 80,839,686 of NW_027411644.1, forward strand.
GCAGCGGCAGTGAAACTCTGTGAAGGCAAAAACATGAGCATGATGGGCGGCATTACAATAAAACGGCCATAAACCATGTTAACGGGTGAGAGAAGAAATTATTTGCTTGGCAGAGAGATGATAACACGACAATTCAACTGTCACTTTAAACAAACAAACAAATCCCATGATTTAATATTTTTGGATTTTATGAATTGTAAAAATAATAAAAACATGTTTACGAAGGCAAAGAAACAAAAAATGGTGACAGCAGTCATGTTTTTTTATGGGACAAACAAATAAAAAAATGTTATTTAATAATAGTAATTTGTTAGATGATAAAAATGGGTGAGGGGTAAATATTAAAAATAAACTAAAGGTTTCAGGTGTAAAATAATAAATATTTCGAAGGCTAGGTGTCATGTGAATGGAAATTTTAAGCCTTTTTTGGAATAGTTAATGCCAATGTTTGAGGAATTAGTTTGTGAATTTATGACTGTTTGGGATCAAAATTCAAACCCAGTGAATAATAAAAAATAATTAAAAAATATTAATATTCAATTTTTTATTTGTAAATGCGCATCCACTGTGGAATGGGAGCTGAGAAAAATTTGGATTTCAAAAATACAAATTATTTGGCTCGAGCGTGACAAGTAGTCTACGTTTTTGAGCCAATTAGCCAAGACCTTGAGGTCTTCAATAACAAGACATTGGGTTCCTCTCTAAGAAAACCTTGGAGCCTTCTATAACAAGACATTGTGTTCAATAAGAAGACCTTTTGGCCTTGTATAAGAAGACTTTGTGGTTTTCTATAAACAGACCTTCTGGCATTTTATAAAAAATTCTTGTGGTCCTCGACCTTTTGCCTAAAAAATTCACGACCTTTTGCCAATAAAAATTCTTTTTCTACAAAAACTCTATAAAAAATCTACGATTTTTCCTATAAACATATTTTAAAACAACCACGATTTTTTCTTTATTCTATTCTCTCCATTCTTACATATTCTATATCTATAATAATAATATAATAATTGTTCCACAAACATCCCAGGTGGGACAAGGCAGACTTCTCTCATATCAATGAGTGCACCCCGATTCATATTAGTTCAATGATATGGGACCTACTGTTTATCGCCGTGTCCGAACGGCGTGTCTTAAGACACCACTTGTATAGAAGTTTTACATGGCTGAAATACTCAGAAAATGTCGCCAACATAACTGAGGGGTATTTTGCCACCGTTGAAAATTGTTTGATGATACTTGGCCGGGGAATCGAACCCACGACCTTCAGCGTGCAAGGCGCCTGTGCATACCATTGCACCACAGTGGTGCAATATAAAAAATTCTTATTCTATATATTTCTTTCAGTTTACCAATTTTTCTTTTTTTTATAAAAATTCTTTAAAAAATCCACCATTTTTTCTATAAAAATTCTTTTAAAAATGCACATTTTTTTCTATAAAAATTCTTTAAATTTTCCACGAAATTTTTAATAAAAATTTCATAAAAAAATCCACAATTTTTTCTATAAAAATTTATAAAATATTCCACAAGACAAGAAATCGTCTATAAAATTTTTTTCCTATAAAAATTCTTTAAAAATCCACGATTTTTTTCAATAAATTTTTTCCTATTAAAAAATTCTTAAAAAATTTACATTATTTTTTCTATAAAATTTTTTCCTATAAAAATGTTTTAAAAAATCCAGGATTTTTTTCTATAAAAATTCTTTAAAAAATCCACGATTTTTTCGTATAAATTTTTTTTCCTATAAAAATTCTTTAAAAAATCCACGATATTTTTTCTATAAAATTTTTTTTAAAAAATCCACGATTTTTTTATAAAATTTGTTTCCTATAAAAATTATTTAAAAAATCCACGATTGTTTTCTATAAAATTTTTTTTCTATACAAATTCTTTACAAAATCCACGATTTTTTTCTATAAAATTTTTTTCCTATACAAATTCTTTAAAAATCCACGATTTTTTTCTATAAAATTTTTTTCCTATAAAAATTCTTTAAAAAATCCACGATTTTTTTCTATAAAATTTTTTTCTTATAAAAATTCTTTTAAATTTCCACGATTTTTTCTATAAAATGTTTTTCCTATAAAAAATTCTTTAAAAAATCCACGATTTTTTCTATAAAATTTATTTCCTATAAAAATTCTTTAAAAAATCCACGATTTTTTTCTATAAAATTTTTTTCCTATAAAAATTCTTTAAAATATCCACGATTCATTCTTCTTTCCATAATTTTTTTCTCCTACAAAAGTTTTTCAAAAAAATCCACAATTTTTTTTCTATAAAAAATTTTCCCTATTAAAATTCTTTAAAAAATCCACGATTTTTTTCAATAAACAATTCTTAAAAAATCCAAAATTTTTTTGTTACAAAAATTCGTTAAAAAAATCCTCGACTTATTTAAAGAAAAGCTCCTAAAAAATTTAATTTATTAAAAAAAACTTTTCAAAAATATACGACTTACATATTAAAAAACTCCTATTAAAAAATTCTTAAAAAAATTTACAATATTTTTTCTATAAAATTTTTTCCCATAAAAATGTTTTAAAAAAATCCAGGATTTCTTTTTTATAAAAATTCTTTAAAAAATCCACGATTTTTTTCTATAAAAATTCTTTAAAAAATCCACGATTTTTTTCTATAAAATTTTTTTCCTTTAAAAAATTCACGATTTTTTTCTAAAAAATTTTTTCCCTATAAAAATTTTTTAAAAAATTCACGATTTTTTTCTATAAAATTTTTTTCCAATAAAAATTCTTTAAAAAATCCACGATTTTTTTCTATAAAATTTTTTTCCTATAAAAATTCTTTAAAAATCCACGATTTTTTTCTATAAAATTTTTTTCCTATAAAAATTCTTTAAAAAATCCACGATTTTTTTCTTATAAAAATTCTTTAAAAATCCACGATTTTTTCTATACAATTTTTTTCCTATAAAAATTCTTTAAAAAATCCACGATTTTTTTCTATAAAATTTTTTTCTTATAAAAATTCTTTAAAATTTCCACGATTTTTTTCTATAAAAATTTTTTCCTATAAAAATTCTTTAAAAAATCCACGATTTTTTCTATAAACTTTTTTTCCTATAAAAATTCTTTAAAAAATCCACGATTTCTTTCTATAAAATTTTTTCCTATAAAAATTCTTTAAAAAATCCACGATTCGTTCTTCTTTCTATAATTTTTTTTCCTACAAAAATATTTTAAAAAATCCACGATTTTTTTCTATAAAAAATTTCCTTATAAAAATTCTTTAAAAAATCCGAGGTTTTTTCCAATAAACAATTCTTAAAAAATTCACAATTTTTTTGTTATAAAAATTCATTAAAAAAATCGTCGACTTATTTAAAGAAAAACTCTTAAAAAAATTAATTTATTAAAAAAACGTTTCAAAAATATACGACTTACATATTAAAAATAAACTTTAAAAATCCATGAGTTATTTAAAAAAATCTTTAAAAACTCAACGCCTTTTTGTTTGAATTTTTTTTTTTTTTAAATCGACGAATTTAAAAAAATGATTAAAAAATTCACGTATTTACATTTTTCTATAAAAAATTTCCTTATAAACATTCTTTAAAAAATTCACGATTTTTCCAATAAAAATAAACAATTCTTTAAAAATCCATATTTTGCCTATAAAAATTTATTAAAAAAAACTTAAAAAAAAATTAATTTATTAAAAAAATACATTTGAAAAAAAAAATTAAAAAAAGTATATTCAAGAATCCATGAGCTATTTAAAAAAATCTTTGAAAAATTCTTTAAAAATCGGCAAATTTAAAAAATGATTAATAAATCCACGTATTTACACATTTGCTACGACTTTTTGCAAATAAAGAAATTAATTTTTCGCTTAGCCTCAATAAGTATATTCGAACTTAAACTAAGTTTGGGCTAAATATTACGAAAGCCATAATTTGAACCGAATCGGTTTATCCCTTCGAGAGTTATCGTGCGCTCCAGCCAGCCAGACAGAAAGACAGACGGACTGACATTGCTCAATCGACTTCAAATTTTCTGAAACACATTTCGTTCAAACATACTTGGGGTCTAAAACCATTATTTCGATGAGGCACATTTTGCCCGTATGAAAGTGTATATGGGCAAAACTGCCAATTATTTCATATTCCATTTCCAAAAAATTGAATTTTTTCTTTTCGCGCTACATTAACGATTTTTGGTACATAGGTTAAGAAAAAATTCCCCAGTACAAATCCGCTCGCGAGCAAATTTTTGGTTGTTGCGGACAAATGTTATCGCGGTTTTACTTCTGCTTTTAAGAAAAAATTATTATAAACACGCTAATTATTTTATTGAGCACAATTGTGACTAAAAAGTTATCACGAAGTGACGTCATTAAGTAGATTGCATAATACTTGTAAAATGTTTCTCAGCATTCGCGGAATTTACAAAAAATTGACAAAATTTTAAATGTAATCCGAATTTTTTGAAAATATAGCTCCATATACCCGTCAAAAATTACAAAAAAGTAACAGTTTTAAATAAAGACTTCACGGGGAATCAAATGAGACCAAACTTATAATCATCGGGATAGTAGTTAGGATATTATAGCCAAAATAAGCACATATTTGTGTTACAAAAAACTAATTTTGGTTTGGAATAATAGTTTTCACACGCATTCTAGAGTCGAAAATATTGGAAAAATTCTATAAGAGTACTTCTTTTATTTTTCTTGAAACTCCCAAGAAAATGGGTGGATTTTGCTTTATCTACATTCACATAGAAGGTTTCCCATTGAGGAAAGTTATCGGGTTGTTGAAATAAATCATTAGACTTCTTAAACGGAAACAGAGTTCAAATAAACCGCTTTAACTTATATGCATTATGAAAATATGTGTAAATCGCGTAATTATCAAAATCGTTTTGTCCGCATGTGATTTTCATGTACAGCAAGACCATATCTTTCAATTTGTATGTATTTTTCGAAATATAATTTGGACGCTAAGATGTAGCATCGGCTGCATCTTAGCATTAAAAAAACTATAAAACATCGCTAATTTTCCCAAAGTTCATACAATTTCGTTCCGCATCCGGTTTTAGTGTCACCATGAAAATCTGCATCGATATATACCTATTTCAAGGCAATCAGTCAAGAACCGTGGATGTAGCATCACACACTATTTTTGGGATAAAATGAATGTAGTTCCCTTATCAGTGAAGTTTTTAAATCTTTGTTTCCGCAAAAAGAAAGATCCTGCACTAGTTTTTTCATAGCAGTGCAAGATGCCGACAGAATACGCGATAAAATGCGCGATATTTTCATAAACAATATTAGGTGATTTTCCTACCTTGGAATTTCTCGTATCTCGCGTTTTAGTAGATGGAATTTCACGGGTATTGATTTATTAGATCCGCAACGTAAAAATCAAAAATTTGCAATCAAGTACGAGTAAATCGAATGCCAATTGTAAAAATTAGGCCCGAAAAATATGATTTTTAGAAATTTATTCACACAAAATTTTCGTATTTGGATACAGATTTCTCTGAAGCTGTGTAGGCTACATTCACGACACATATATCAAATAAATCAGAATCGTGAGTTCTTCATTCCTATATATGATTTTTTGAAAAACCTGTTTGCGGAACGAAATTATAAGTAAATTTCAAAAAACACTTAAAATCTGGCTTCAAAATGTCAGCATCATTTAATGGTAGACGCAGATCAAATTTTGAGAAGTTATACACTAGTGAGATGATCCTTATTTAGTTGCCTTCTACTTTTACTTTAACGGGAAAATCGTAAAAAGTGTGGTTTAATCACAAATCGAGAGAAAACAAAAAAAGACACGTTGGCTTCAACCCATTTTTACCCATTTTTTAACATAAATATAGCCACAGCTTCCACGCAAATCAACTTTGAAACCCAATATTTTTTGCCAAGTCTAAAAATATTTCATTTTATCCAAAAGCATTTAAATTGTACAATATACAACCACTATTCGCGAGTTATAAAGGGGTAAACCTTGGCTTCAACGATGTTAAATTTTCAATAATATTGCCCATATACCCTCTTTAGCCTAAAGGCTGAGGGTATAAAAAGAGACTGCCCTTTAGTAATCGGAAACCCCTGCACGACCAAAAATATTTTTTTAATTAAAATAATTATGATCAAGTTACCGATATAAGATCTCAAATTTTTATATATATTTTTTTTTGCAACTGGAGAGGCAATGAAATTATCACATATTTTCCCAAACTTTTATTTCTTTGACATCTGATTCCTTTGTAACATTTATATCTGTTTGCTGCCTTTGTTTAACCTGATATATGAAAAAATAGTCATTCATTGAATTGCAGATGACTTGTAATTAAACGTGAAAAGGACATTTGAGAATAAATGTATGATGATGTTTTTCCTCTCTCTCTCTCTCCCTCTGATACTCCATATCCTGTTTTATTTTCAGCGGTTGAACAAAATACGTGGTTGAGTATAACAAACAAAACAAAAGATTGAACAAATTATATGTCGTACGTATGATGCGTTCGTTGTATGTCAATCATGTCAACCAGTCACATATCCTGTTTCCTGTTACTATTAAAAAGACATGCCTATAACAAGAAAAAAATTTCCAACAACAATAATTAAAACAAAATGACAGCATGGGATAATATAACTGTACTTAAGTGTGTCAAACAAAGTTAGGTATATTCGAATCTCTTTTTAAAGGAGATACACATATTTGAAAAAGTAATATTACCAGTTTTCTTTAAAATAGTAGCGGGCACAAGTTTTTTACGAAGGTTAGTCCTATCGTTCCGATTATAACATCAAAGGAGACCTGTATCGGTCCTTTATTTTTTTTTTCACAACAAAAGTTCAAACATTTCCACTTAAATACAGTTGATTGACTGCTATAATGTATTTTTTCGTACACAAGTTCATACTCGCTAAGATAAGAGGCCATATGCTATAAAAAAACCTTCCAGCACCAATTAAAATGACTGAGCACCAAAGCCTATATTGAACAACTCCTTTAGGTACCTGTCTCAGAGAAGTTTACAATTTTAGTTAAAGCGCAGATAAAAATTTGCTCGAGAATAATTTCGAAATGTTTATCGAAAGTAGTCTATATGGTCTGGGTTGCAATGGTTTAATTTCTTTCGAAGGCAAGTCTATATTTTCTGAGATAATGCTGAAAAGCTCTTCCCACATCAACTAAATTAACTGATGAAAATAACTTGAGAATTGAGTATCCGATTTGGTAGAAATATTGAAAAATATGTATAATATTTCTAACAAACGTATGCCAAGAAGGTCTATATCGGATAACTATTTCGGGTACCACACTCACAGAAGTTCAAAATTTAATGTGAGGTTAAAGGGCTGTTCAAGGATCGTCGATATAATTGGTACGTGGGCAAGTCCAATATTCCTCCAATCATAGCTCAAAGCTCCAGAAAATCATACGATGACCAACTAAAATGGCTGGTAGACACTATCGTATAGAGTGACTGAATATGATCCAACCTTTGAGACAACTACTTCGAATAACAGCCCCACAAAAGTTCAAAATTTGCGCTAAAATACAGAATAATAACTGTTGGAATAAATTGTGTATTTTATAACGTAGGTTGTCCTTTTGGTAATGCTTACCACTTTCCATTGGAAAGTTTGACATTTTTTATTATAAACATACTCAATTCTACTACTTACAGTGGCATGAAGAATTCAAATTGCTAAAAAATCGTGTCAAACGCGTGCTCAACGACGAAAGTCTTGAAGGTCGTCCAAAAATGACCGTTGTGCCAGATAGCATAGACGTTGTGCGTGTACTGATAATTAAAAATTGTCATGTTATATGCCGTGAGATAGAGGTATCTTTGCGCATTTCTTCCACCTTACCCTGCGTTTATACATGATAGGACAGTTGAGTTCATGTATTGTGTCTCCGACCTTACATACTTTTTTAGAACCCAAAGATTCGACCACGCCCGCTTTTAAAAATACATATGTTAAATCTACAAATCTACTGAACCGATTTTCCTGAAATTTTCAGGAAGTGTACAGTGATGGCCCCGTTGAAAACAGGATCTATATTTTCTTGAATTTCGAATGGTCAGGGTACTTCCCTTTGCAATATTAAAACAAGTAAGCAAATGCTATAGTCGGACGGGGCCGACCATGTGATACCCTACACCACTACCGCTGCAATTAACTACTAGCCCAGCAAGATTCCTTTATTTAACAAATAAACTTATTGTAAGAATTAACTTTGTGGATTCTACCGTATCCTAAGACTCCACTTGTAAAGAAGTTGTTCATGGCTAAAATGCTCAGGAAATGTAGCCAACATTACTGAGGGGTATGTTGCCACCTGGCGGGAAAAATTCATATTCAATTATACGTCAGTAGGCTCTGAGTGCCTTCGCCTTCACCAAGCACATTTTGAAAAAAGTGGCTAAGCTTCAATATATTGTTACGAATGTAAAATATAGGTTTAGGTTAATTTAGTTTAACTTCCGTTAATTTAAAAATTTGAATTGTAACGTAAAGTTTTATTACGCAGTTACTTTATTTAAGCAACAACAAATACCATGTAGAATTCTCTTCATCATTCTAGTAGAGTTGGGCAATCTCGTTCAATTGAAAGATCCGGTTCCCTATTTCGTTCAGTGAACACCGGTAATTTCTTTGAAAAAACTGCGTATACTTAATTTCAAACGTTGGTTTTTATGATGTTACTCATTCGTCTTTTAACGAGGTCAGTGATCCGGATCGTTCAATAGAACGAGATTGCCAAACTCTACATTCTAGTTCTTACTTTACCTTTCATTAATGTGCTTTTGTTTGTTTTGCCATAATCATGTTATTATCGTTTAGTTGCTACTTCTTGTATTTCTTGCATTTGTTTGTTGTTGTAATTACGTCATTAGTGTTCTTGTCCACTTGTATTGATCTTCGCCCATGTATGTGAGTATGGTTGTTCGCTTAGTGCGAATGTGCGTCTGTGTGTTCATTGCACAGATTCGAGAGGTTGCCAGATGTGTTCTGGAGAATTCTTGAACAAGGGGATTTTGAGATAAATACAGGTGCGTCTGTGTGTTCATTGCACATATTCGAGAGGTTGCCAGATGTGTTCTGGAGAATTCTTGAACAAGGGGATTTTGAGATAAATACAGGTGGAATCAGCAACGGCGAGTTAGTTGTGTTTTAAGCGTTGAACTGAACAGATCGGCTGCGTGCTAACTAGAGACAAGCTGTGTGCTTAGTAATTAAAGTCGGTTCCGAATAAGTGTAATAAAGTAAATAAAGCATTGTAGAAACGTAATCTGAAACGAACCCTGTTGTATTTGGTACAAATCGTACTGGGGAATAAAACAACGTCTACACGGAGGTTAGTTAAACCTAATTCCGTATGTATAAAAATCCAATTGGAGAATCAATACGGTGAGGCTCCACGTAATTTGCAATAATGCCAGAACTGGGAATTTCTCTGCCATGATAGAGACAATTTGTAGCATGGGAGGAAACCGTGGTTCTCTACAAAAAAACCCACTATATATTAGGGAGTAGGCCGTTCATTTAGCAGACACATTATCGCAATTTGCACCAGGGGAAATGTCAATAGCTTTTTTTTTCATATGTAGGCTACTTTGTCGGTATACGAGGAGCACTAAAAACCTTCTGGCCTAGGGAACATAATGGAATATGGACCAAAATTAAATTCTTATATCTTTCATATAAAAGTAATGGTCCATTTCACGCGCTAAATAATATCAGATCATTATCCAAAATTGCAGGTAACTTCTTCGGCCTAAACTCTTACCTCGTGCAAAATTTCGTGACTACTGAGCTATAATTGCGACCTCTAGCGTCTTTATGATTAGACCACGAACAAATAACTGTATATATTAAGCTGTAGCTCTGTTATCTGACCTCGTACATCAACATAATTGGCATCAATGGAAAGGTCAAGAGATCGCCTTCCACATATAACTCACGTGGGCGAAATGTGTCGTCCAGAAATGAAGATTTAAGCTGTATACGGTGGGTGCCATGGTATGCACACCCGCCTTGCACATCAACATCAAAATTTTCAACGGTGGCAAAATACCCCTAAGTAATGTTGGCGACATTTCCTGAGTATTTCAACCATGTAAAACTTCTCGTTCGGACTCGGCGATAAACAGAAGGTCCCATATCATTGAGCTAATATGAATCGGGGTGCACTCATTGATATGAGAGAAGTCTCCCTTGTCCCGTCTGGGATGTTTGTGGAACAATTATATTAAAAATTGTCACGATTTTCACACAAAAGTTGTGGTCCATTTAACCCTCTAAATATTATCTGATAGTTTTCTCAATTTGGAAGCTTCTTCATTGCCATTTTACCCCCTAACAATAACAATAGGTGTCTATTCTGATCTGAACCCGACCTCCATGTAAAATTTCGCGACGATCGGTCCATAATTGCGGGCTGGAGTTTGATAACAATTTATAATGAACACACGAACGGGCGGACACATATCTCAAAATCGCTTTATCTCGTCGAGATATGAAGATTGGTATACCACATTGTGGGTCTCCGACGAATGTTTCGCGGTGTTACATGAATTTTTGCCAAAACAAACTTATAATACCCTTTCCATATAGTGGTGTAGGGTATAAAAACACGCCATATCTTTATGAATAAAAATCAAATGCCCTCATAACCCAACTTAGGTTTTTAAGGAAAGAAAATTTTACCGCGCCCTATTTGTTCAATTTAAAATTTGTCTGCAAAAACTACTGAACCGATCTTCCTGAAATTGTCAGGGAATGTAAAGGGATAGACCCGTAAACAGGCTAAATATTTTATTGAATTCCAGTGGGGGAGTGGTATCTCCAATATGTGACATTTAAAAATAAGTGATATTTGCAAGAAATACTCATGTATCGGTTTAAAAACTTTCGGTTTAATCTAAAATCTAGGTACTTCTTTGGGGCCCAAAGACCCGACCACGCCTGTTTTTTAAATATGTTTATCTCCAATACTACTCAACCGATTTCCATCAAATTTGCAGCAAAAGCTCAATGTTAGCCGTTGTGATGTATATTTTATTAATTTCGGAGGAAGTGGGGTACCTTCCCCACACCTTCCTTGTAAACGCTATATGTATAAGCCAAACTTATGATAACATCGGTTTCAGCATAAATTTTGGGAGGCAACGAGTTTTTTAAATATGTTATATCTTTCATTATGATGACCACGGCTGCTCTTTTCAATATATGCAATTTTCAGAATATTTCCAGGAATATTCCGTGGTCCTAAATGCTATATATTTGTAGACGAATTTCGGGGGCCTATTGTTTTATAATCGCTATATTTGCTAAATTTTCGAGTGCATCGAGGCAACGGTGGTTGCGCCCCCGATCAAGAAAAAATATATATTTACAAAATTCCTTAAATAATGAGGTTGAACGGGAGTCTTATTTTGGGAGTCATTCCTTACGATAAATATCGTGCCTACCAGTCATTTAAGTTAATCATCATATAATTTAGAGCTTTTGGACCATTAAAATAAATATGGCATTTACTTATTTGGTTGCCCCTCTACAAAACAATGGCTTGGAATACCTTTGAACGTAAGGAGGCAGTCAAATGCTGTTCTAAAATCGAAAAAAATATGGTAAGTGTCAATTTGCATCTCTTGGTCTTTTCCTGGTCAATGGTGGATTTGCCAGGTCTAAAGACCCATTATGACTTTGACCATAGGCTTTAATCGTTCGCACAATATCCCTAACACTGTCTTATAAGCAATATGGACATAGGCCCCTATAATTAGAGCACAGAGTCTTATCTCCTTTCTTGTGGACGGGGCACAGGATTTTCAGATTACAATCGTTGGATACGCGTTCTCTCTGCTAAGATGGTGCTAACTAGCTGATGCATTCACCTTATAAGCGTGTTGCCTCCGGTTTGCTGGGGTGGTATACAATCAATACCATCTTCTGAGATTTGATCTGGTACTGCTAATTGCCATATTTTTCCGCTGCAAAGTATATCAACCTCATACCATTGCCAGATGTTCACTGGGAGACTGAATTTCTCGATTGTTGGGCCAAAGATATTCTCCTTTTCAATTTTGGCATTAAAATCGCCTAGAATAATTGCTATGTCATGGGCAGGGCAACGGTCATATGTTTCTTTTATTCGCAGATCATGGTCTCTGAAACGTGGTTCTTTTTGGAGGAGTGGAAAGGGCCTACAGGATTCATATATTTGGAATTATAAGATTTCTATTAATCTACTATGAGAGAACATACTGGACTTTTATAAAGAGACTATATGAAGTGTTAATTGTCTTCTTTTCTAATGAAAGTTTTTTGAGCCTTATATAAGACTTTAGAAGACCTTGGTGTATGATACTACAAACTGATATTAACTAGCAATTCCTCTTATTGCTCATTCTATCATCAGAGAGACAAAAGACTCTAAAAAGTTTTTTTTTGTGTTCCCTACCCTCAGTAACAAAAGAAATTCCTTTATTTCTTTGAAATTTGTATTTTATATTTTAATAAAAATATTTGATCACCCGTCGATTGTTTAAAAACATACATAGTTTCTCCATTTATTGTGCCCACAATACGATTTGGAATTTAATTAAAAATGTCATTTGTTATACGGAAATGTCAGCATGCACGCACACACACCCAGAGAGACAATAAATGATTTTCATTTAATAATTTACTTTAATATTGTTTCACATACAATGCACACAACAAAAACTCATACACATATTGAGTTTTTCAATTTTAATATTCATAAATAATAGATGAATGAATGGGCACTGCCATTATATTTATAAATAAAATTTCCAAAACCAACAAAAAAACAATTGAATGAATGCATAAAGTCATTGAATGAACTAAACTTTCTAGTCTTCCTCTTGCTGCTGCTACTCCTGCTGCTACAGCGGGAATACCCAAGGATATTTTAAGAAAATTAAAATGATTTGTTAATAATAGCCTGAAACTCCATCAATTAAAAGCTGATGATAATATTTTATAAAAGAAAAAACTACAATAACAATGCCGACTTGATTAAAGCAATAAATTTTATGTAAAAATCACCTAAGAGGAAATAAATATGCAACAATGGTAAATAGGAAGGACAGAGAGAGAGAGAGAGAGGAGTGGAAAAGTGTGTAATAAATTTAATGAATAAATTAAAAGCTTTTGTTGACCATGTTAGCATATAAATGTGTTTGTGTCCATGTATGTATGTGTACTCGTAAAGTGATCTTCATATATTTTATTTATTACTATTAATATCCTAGGCAACATATCATAAATAAAATATGTCATCAGTTAAGAGAAATTTCATACACTTTTTTGGTTCAATAAGTAGGTAAGAAAACTTTGTGCTCCTCTATAAGAAAACCTTGTGGTCTTCTACAAGAAGGCCTTGTTGTCTTCTATAGGAAGACATTGAAATCCTCCATAAGAATAACTTGTGGGCTTCTATAAGATTGCCTTTTGGATGTCTATTGGAAGACTTTGTGGTCTTCCATTAAAGTTTTCTATAAAAAGGCCTTAGTCTTCTATAGCAATAGATGTTGTCCTCAATAAGTAGGCCTTTTGGTCTTGTAGTGGAATAACTTGTGGTCTTCTATAAGATGAACTTGTGGTTCTCTATAAGAGGACTTTGTGGTCTTATAGTCTTCTATATAAAATACCACTTATAGACGTTGTGGTCTTCTACAATAAGAGGAACTGGTGGTCTTCTATAAGAAGACCTTGTGGTATTCTATAAGAAGAACTTGTGGTCCTCTATAAGAAGACCGTTTGGTCTTCTATAAGAAGAGCTTATAGTCTTCTATATAAAAACTTCTTATAGAAGACCTTGTAGTGTTCTATAAGAAGAACTTGTGGTCCTCTATAAGAAGGCCTTTTGGTCTTCTATAAGAAGAGCTTATAATCTTCTATATAAAAATACCTCTTATAGAAAACCTTGTGGTCCTCTATAAGAACACCTTGTTATCTTCTTTTAGAAGACCTTGTGGTCTTGTAAAAGAAGACCTTCTGGTCTTCTATAAGAAGAGCTTATAGTCTTCTATATAAAAAGCCCTCTTATAGATCTTGTGGTCCTCTATAAGAAGACCTTTTTATCTTCTGTAAGAAGACCTTGTGGTCTTCTATAAGAAGACGTTGTGGTCCTCTATAAGAAACGTTGTGGTCTTCTATAAGAAGATTTTGTGGTCTTCTATAAGAAGACCTTGTGATCTTCTACAAGAAGAACTTGCGGTCCTCTATAAGAGGACTTTGTGGTCCTATATAAGAAGACCGTTTGGTCTTCTTTAAGGCTTCTATATAAAAAGACCTCTTATAGAAGACCTTGTTATCTTCTGTAAGGAGACCGTGTGGTCTTCTGTAAGGAGACCGTGTGGTCTTCTATAAGAAGACCTTTTGGTCTTCTCTAAGAATAACTTGCGGTCCTCTATAAAAAGACCTTGTGGTCTTCTATAGGAAGACTTTGTGGTCTTCAATAAGAAGACCTTGTGGTCTTCTACAAGAAGACCTTTGTGGTCATCTATAAGAAGAACTTGAGGTCTTCTATAAGACGACCTTGTGGTCTTCTATAAGAAGACCTTGTGGTCTTCAATAAGAAGACCTTGTGGTCTTCTACAAGAAGACCTTTGTGGTCATCTATAAGAAGAACTTGTGGTCTTCTATAAGAAGACCTTGTGGTCTTCTATAAGAAGACCTTGTGGTCTTCAATAAGAAGACCTTGTGGTCTTCTATAAGAAGACCTTTGTGGTCATCTATAAGAAGAACTTGTGGTCCTCTATAAGACGACCTTGTGGTCTTCTATAAGAAGACCTTGTGGTCTTCAATAAGAAGACCTTGTGGTCTTCTACAAGAAGACCTTTGTGGTCATCTATAAGAAGAAATTGTGGTCTTCTATAAGAAGACCTTGTGGTCTTCTATAAGAAGACCTTGTGGTCTTCTATTAAAAGACCTTGTTGTCTTCTATAAGTAGACCTTGTTGTCCTCTGTAATAGGACTTTGTGGTCTTCTATAAGTAGACCTTGTGGTCCTCTGTAAGAGGACTTTGTGGTCTTCTATAAGAAGAACTTGTGGTCCTTTATAAGACGACCGTTTGGTCTTCTATAAGAAGACCTTGTGGTCTTCTATAAGAAGACCTTGTGGTCTTCTATACGAAGAATTTGTGGTCCTCTATAAGAGGACTTTGTGGTCTTCTATAGGAAGACTTTGTGGTCTTCAATAAGAAGACCTTGTGGTCTTCTACAAGAAGACCTTTGTGGTCATCTATAAGAAGAACTTGTGGTCCTCTATAAGACGACCTTGTGGTCTTCTATAAGAAGACCTTGTGGTCTTCTATTAGAAGACCTTGTGTTCTTCTATTAGAAGACCTTGTTGTCTTCTATAAGTAGACCTTGTTGTCCTCTGTAATAGGACTTTGTGGTCTTCTATAAGTAGACCTTGTGGTCCTCTGTAAGAGGACTTTGTGGTCTTCTATAAGAAGAACTTGTGGTCCTTTATAAGACGACCGTTTGGTTTTCTATAAGAAGACCTTGTGGTCTTCTATAAGAAGACCTTGTGGTCTTCTATAGGAAGACTTTGTGGTCTTCTATAAGAAGGACTTGTGGTATTCTATAAGAAGAACTTGTGGTCCTCTATTAGAAGGCTTTTTGGTCTTCTATAAGAAGATATTGTTATCTTCTGTAAGAAGACATTGTTATCTTCTGTAAGAAGATATTGTTATCTTCTGTAAGAAGACCTTGTTGTCTTCTATAAGAAGACCTTGTGGTTTTCTATAAGAATAACTTGTGGACTTTTACAAATAATGGTTTTAGTCGCCAAGTTTCGGACAATTTGGAGTCGATTCGTTCGTCTGTCTGTCTGGCTGTTATGTACGATAAGTCTCGAACGGATCAAGCGATTCGAACCAAATTTTGCACATCGTAATATTTTGCCCAAACTTAGTTTCAATTCGAAGATGGGCAATATCGATCCACTACTGTGGGTACGTCCACCACAAAAGTTCAAAAATTTTCTGTAAAATGGTGTGAACAATAACTCTCGAAGGGAGCAATCGATTTGGTCCAAACTTTGCACATCGTTGATCGGTTTCGAATATGGAGTATATTGGTCAACTCCTTTGGATGGCGACCACACAAAATTTAGAAAAAGTGAAGTTTAAGAGTTCCTCTCGGATCGTTTTGACGGAACAAGTTTATTCTGCGACAAGCCTATACTTCCTGATATAATGACCAAAAAGCTCCAAGAAACCCTAACGGCATCAACAAAAATGCTAAATGTGCAAGATAACTCTGGCAGTGAATTTCTAATAGATACAAAATTTGAATATCGTATTATTTCTTTCAGTCATGTATCAGGTTGGAATATGGACTATGTCGTTGGCGTCCTTCGGGTACCTCCCATACAAAATTTGGGATATGTGAGTTTGAGGACTAGTCTCGGATCTATTTGAATTTTTTGCAGAATATTGTTTTTACGGTACCTATTACAGCGATACAATCTTTTCCGGAGTAAGCAAACTTGTGATACAAAATCAATATATTTTATATACGGCATAATTATTGTGCTTGCTTCTTTTTTGTCAGAGTCTGAGGTTATATCTCCGTCAGCACAGCTGACTGATACATTTTTACTGGTTTTCCAATCAAATTGCCTATACATTTTCTTCTCTGACTTTATCCGTCTACTATTCGATTAGTATCACTCTTATCTAAAGCATTTTCAATTTCAGTCATTGGTTTATTGTTTTTCCCATGAGATTTTCTGGCACTTGAATAGAAGAATACTTTTCAATTCCCGCTGCACTCCGCCACCACTAATGTCATTAAGTACTCACAATAATAATAGTATTTGTGGTTGTCATCTCTTTCCTATCACCTCCTATTCCTCTCCCTCTATATTGTTCTCATTCCCTATTACAGCCATGTTCTGACGTCTTATCTAAATTCACTCGATAATATCAATAAATAAATATTCTTGGCTGGTACTGTTGCTGCTATAGCTGCTCTATTCCCATTATGATTTTAATACCATCATGCCAAAGCATAATATTGACAGCTGTAGTAGATGAACTTGGTGTTGTCATTGGCGACGGTGGGGTCGTGTCGGCGGTGGAGTGTTATATAACTGCAAAGACTCATCCTAGCGTTCAATGTCATTTTGTGGCGGCTGTTGTTGATGTTAACATATTTATTAACATTTTCATTTTTGTGGGATTTAACTTTCAATTCGTTATTCAAATGATTTCTATATGCAGTTTTCCAGTTACGGATAGATTGAATTTAGCTGAAAAGTATTTTGTTCCATTTTGTTTCCTACTTTGATTTTCAATGGGTTCGTTGCCTGTGTTTTTGAAATTGTGATAAAAAAAGTAGTTTTATTGTTTAGGGTTTCCGTAAATAAGAAGGTTGACTGGAGTTTTGTGGAATCAAATCATTCGGATTATTTAAGTTCTGTCAGGGATGAAGACAACATAAAACATAGTATAACATTAAACGGTTACATGATATAATACAAACTATATTTCAAATTCGCTATGGATAACAAATCTCTTCGCCAGAAATAGTGGTGATTTTCTATCCACTATTTCTGGCGAGGAGATTTGCTATCCATAGTGAGTTTGAAATTATGCTCAGGTTTCTGTATTACAACCGCGAAGGTTTTTGTCACAGTTTTCAACCGAGTCGGCTGCATTTGCATGATGTGGCAACCCTAATTTCCACGAGACTCTGTGTATGTGTAATCATAGGTTGATTGCTTCACTTGACGTGAATGATAGGAATGATGTATGTATGTATATATTTATACATGTATTTTGGCATTGTGTACGAGTTAATTTTTATTTATATGCGATTAGGATTAAATTGTCAAAGCCGCTTCTGTTCTTTTACTGTTTCTCATATTACTTTTCTGAGAACTTGTGGTCATACACACATCTTTATAAATACATATATTGAGAAAATGGAGGGAGAAACCAACAAGTCCTCATTCAAATAGTTCTTATATACATACATATGTGGGTGTGTATATAAAACTACTAAAAATTGTTGATGACACTGTCGTTGAAATTAAAATGATAATCAATCAAATGCTATGTTGTGCTATATTAATTGAGTCCATAATGATATACATTGCAATACATCTATCTTCTCTGTAATTCTGATATGATATTTAGTCTCTCTTTGCCTGTTAGTCGGGATAAGTCCTACAAATAACGAAAGAAAATTCGATTGGGAAATTGTCTAATATCAGCAAGTGCTGCTACTCTCTTTTTAGTACTAAATTATAGAGCCCATGCTGGTTTTCATAGGGCACTAAAGATTCCAAACAACGGCTCTAATTGGCCGGTCCTAACATGACAAAAGTCGGAACTTATCTTGGTCACTCTTGTGGACAGTGTCACCAGGAGAGTCGCCCAGAAGGAAGTTAAGAATTGGGCTAATTGGATTGAACATATATGTAGCTGAAAAATTTTCGATAGCACGACTATAGTTCTGATAAATGCCTTTAGCCTAGATTTAGACAGTTTTTTTGCAACAATACCACTGTGCGAAACGAAAAAAAACAAGTAAAAAGTCGTTAAGTTCGGCCGGGCCGAACTTTTTATACCCTCCACCATAAAATAGTCTTATTTAAAATGGAATAATTAGGGTCCTTTCACAATTTTAGGTGGAACAACTTTTCGACAATTACACTGTGAACACAAATGTTGGGGCAGAGATAATTCCTTTTGGAGATGAAAGCCCTTGGTGTGTGTATATTAAAAACCCCCAAGGACAGATTCGCCGTGAGTCGAACTTCCGCGTTATGGCGCGAAAACGTTCTTGCAAGAGACCCTGTAAGCCATCATGATTTAGCATTATATCTTTGTTTGTTGTTTTTGTAGAGCACTTAAGCAACAGTGAACAAAGATATAACGCTAATTCCTGATTGCCCGCAGGGTCTCTAACAAAAATTTCATCACGCCATAACGCGGAAGTTCGACTCACGGCGGATCTGTCCTTCGGGGTTCATAATATACTCATCAAGTTCATTCTTCCCTAAGAGGAATTTTCCGTGCCCCAGACTTTTACCTCCATTTTGTTGCACAGTGTTATCTAATCTAATATTAAAAAATGTGTTCAGCTTAGTGAAAGGTACCACCTACGGGGCTATATCAAAGAGTCAACTTATCTTTACATTTTTTGGCGGAAAAGTTTTATAGCTGCAGGCAACTTTAAGAGTCAAATTGAGGATAGTTTCATCAAAACAATTTAGACCCTAAAAAATGGACCCATGTTGACGAATTTTAGTCAAGAAATTTCGTGACAACTGAAAATTCCCGAAAATCGGGAGGTACAGTTATATGGGGGGATATACCAAAACATGTACCTATATTGACGATGATTTTTGAATAGCCAAAATTGTAGCTAAAATACCGATCATTACAGCTAGTTCGTTTAAAAATTGCAGCTAAAATTCTCAAAATACAGAAAATCGGGAGATACCGTTATATGGGGCTATACCAAAACATGGACCTATGTTGACGATGTTTCGTTGGAGATGTTTTATGACCACTGAGAACTTCAAGTGTTAAATTGCAGATAGTTCGTTTAAAAATTGCAGCTAAAATTCTCAAAATACAGAAAATCGGGAGATACCGTTATATGGGGCTATACCAAAACATGGACCTATGTTGACGATGTTTCGTTGGAGATGTTTTATGACCACTGAGAACTTCAAGTGTTAAATTGCAGATAGTTCGGTTACAAATTGTGGCTAAAATTCTCAAAATACCGAAAATCGGGAGGTACCGTTATATGGGGCTATACCAAAACATGGACCTATGTTGACGATGTTTGGTGGAGATATTTCATGACCACTGAAATTGACGATTATTTTTTAATAGACAAAATTGTACCTAAAATTCTCAAAATACCGATCATTACAGCTACTTCGGTTAAAAACTGTAGCTAAAATTCTCAAAATACCGAAAATCGGGAGGAACCGTTATATGGGGGCTATACCAAAACATGGACCTTTGTTGACGATGTTTGGTGGAGATGTTTCATGACCACTGAGAACCTCAAATGGCAAATTACAGCTAGTTCGGTTAAAAATTGTAGCTAAAATTCTCAAAATACCGAAAATCGGGAGGTACCGATATATGGGGGCTATACCAAAACATGAACCTATGTTGACGATGTTTGGTGGAGATGTTTCATGACCACTAAGAACCTCAAATGTTAAACTGCAGATAGTTCGGTTAAAAATTGTAACTAAAATGCTCAAAATACCGAAAATCGGGAGGTACGGTTATAAGGGGGCCATACCACAACATGGACCTATGCTAACGATGTTTGGTGTAGATGTTTCATGACCACTTAGAACCTCAAATGTCAAATTGCAGATAGTTCGGTTAAAAATTGTAACTAAAATGCTCAAAATACCGAAAATCGGGAGGTACGGATATATGGGGGCTATACCAAAACATGGACCTATGTTGACGATGTTTCGTGGAGATGTTTCATGACTACTGCGAACCTCAAATGTCAAATTGCAGATAGCTCGGTTAAAAATTGTGGCTAAAATTCTCAAAATACTGAAAATCGGGAGGTACCGTTATATGGGGACTATACCAAAATATGGACCTATGCCCATATCCTTTGGAATATAAGTTTGTTGATCACTAGGAACTCTAAGTGCCAAATTATAGCTAATTGGGTCTGCAAATGTGGCGAAGAACGTCAAAATACCTCAAATCCGGATGTACCGTTATATGGGGGCTATACCAAAGAGTGGACCGATATAGCCCATCTTCGAACTTGACCTGCCTATGGAAAAAAGACCCTCGGGTGCAAAATTTCAGCACTCTATCTCAATTATTGCGGACGCTAGAGTGATTACAACAGACGGACAGACGGACAGACGGACATGGCTAGATCGTCATAGAATTTTATCCTGATCAAGAATATATATATACTTTATAGGGTCGCAAATGATTAGTTCGATGTGTTACAAACGGAATGACAAACTTAATATACCCTCCATACTATGGTGGAGGGTATAAAAATAGACTGCAGCGTGATAGAAGACCAAAAATAAGGAGACACATGTCGCGGCGTTTTTTCCTGTTACTTCGACTATCGCGGTTATGGGCCTTGATGAAAAAACGGATCATTTTGCCAGGCTTATATCTTCGAACCCGCTAAGACTTTTGGTTTACTCGTGGAAGTAAAGTTGTAGTTCTCATCTTAAAGAATAATAATTGTGAACACATAAAATCCATTGAACCTCATCTTCAAGGTCAAAATCGTTAAGGTCAAAATTCAGTTTAATTTTTTTTCTCAGATTTTGGTCTACAGGTATCAAAACGATCAAAATTGAATCAAACAACCAACTACAAAATGTACCTTAGATCTCAATACAACAACAAACAATTTTCTAGAACATATGAACTCTAAAGAAATGGTTCTTTAAAGTCAAAATGGCAAAACAAATACGATTTTTATCCTTTTTTTCGGTAGAAACTAAACCATTCAAATTTCAGGAAAACAATTAACCATAATAATGTAGCAAAGATTTTAGTAAACAACTTTCTACAATATTCGAAATCTCTATGAACGGTTGTTAAAGATCAAAATAGCAAAAACTTTTAGAAAATAATAGATTTTTATACCCTCAGCATTTATGCTAACGGGGGTATATACACTTTCATGGGGGCAAAATGTGCCTCATCGAATGAATGGTTTTGGACCCCAAGTAAGTTTGGACGAAATCCGTTTCAAACAATTTAGAGTTGATTTAGCCATGTCCGTCCGTCTGTCTATCTGTCTGGCTGGCGGTTGCGCACGATAACTCTCGAACGGATCAAGCGATTCGAACCAAATTTTGGGTATCGTAATATTTTGCTTAAGTTTAAGTTCGAAGATGGGCCATATCGGTACGCTCCTACGGGTACCTCCCCCACAAAATTTCGAAAATGTTTGGAAAATGTGTGCGCACGATAATTCTTGAAAGGAGTAACCGATTTAGTGCATTCTTTGCATATCGTGAAATTTCTACATTCTTCTTCGGGTACCTCCCACACAAAATTTCGGAAAAGTTCAGTTGCAACAACTTGTATTCACAACGGTACAAGTTTCATCAGGGGCAAGCCCATACTTCCTGAGAAAATATCCTGAAAGGTGCAAAAAAACCCTATGACACCGTGTGTAGTGTTCTGATGGCAAGATAACTCTCGAACGGATCTGCCGATTCAGTCCAACATTTGCCCTTCGTAATATTTTGTTCAAACTTAGTTTAAGTTCGAAGATAAGCCATTTCGGTCCACTTCTTCAGGTACCTCCCCCACAAAACTTCAAAAATGTTCGGAAAAATTGTGGGCACGATAACTTTTGATGGGAGTGACCAACTTGGTCCATACTTTAACATCTTAATATATCTACCAGGTACAGATCAGGTTTGAATATGGAATATATTTGTCCACTCAGGAAGCCACTTGCATTCACTGACCCCCTTTAAGATGGTACATGTTTTTCCAGGGGCAAGTAAATACTTTCTGAGAAAATAGCCCGAAAGTTGTATGGCACCATGTGTAATTGCTGGAGCGCACTATAGCACTCGCACTGGTAAACGGATTTTGTCCGAAATTTGACCTTCGTCATATTTTGTCCAAACTTAGTTTCAGTTCGAAGATGGACAATACCGGTCCACAACTTTCAGTACTTCCCCCCAAAATTTAAAAAAATTTCACTAAAATGGTATGCATGATAAACTTTCTTCTTCAAATTTAGTTTAACTTCTAAAATGGCCTATATTTGTCCTCTGCTTAAGGAACCTCCCTCGCAAAACTTCAACATTTTTGTTTAAGTGCAGTTTAGGATTCGTTCGAAGATCCTTTGGAAATGTATACCGATGGTATTGGTTGTGGTCCTATTCACAGGGATATTATGCGTATTGGTCCAAATGTTATACTATGACCCAATGAAATGACTAGCGGGTGCGATAACTATCAAAAAGATATAACTCCCAAAATAAGATCCATTTTCATAATAGACAATGTCGATTCATTCCTTCAAGTACAAATTTTATACTAATCTGAATTTTTGCCTGTAAGTTTAAATGTTCAAAGAGGGCCACAAAATTCTGAAAAGACTCTGAATACATTCGATCTGTACATAGATGGAAGTTTCAATTCACATAGGCTGAGGGTACATCTAAGTAGGCAATGCCGAAAGATACTTTTTGACCACATGTATGTAAATTTTAAGAATATTATTCAGGAAAAATGGTTTCTCAAAAAGTCCCACTTTCGTTTTCCTTATGACTTTTAAATCTCCTGGTTTAGCTCAGTTAGCCACAAGGGTAAGGGTATACGAGGGGCACTAAAAACCTTCTGTCCTAGGCAACAGTGGAATCATTTGACATTTTTTTTTTTGTAAAGTTGACAGTTTTTAGCCTAATCGTACTTAGGACGGTGTGACATTCGACCATGTGTTAGGTTGTTTACAGTGACTTGAAAAAATCACTTTGCAAAACAAAAAATGGAATTTACTTGTGAACATTTTCGTCCAAGAAATTTTCACAACTTTCGACGTAGATAATCACCGCAAGAGTGTAGCGATCACATTAAATCTTTGTATGTCGATAAAGACCATCGCGTAGGAATATGAAAAAGTGGTTTAATGATTTCTATCGGGGCCGTCACTCGCCTACAAACGAAGGTTGTGAGGGTAGTCCAGCGGCCTTTGTGTCAGAAAACAAGTGAAAAAGTGTCAGTCGGGTTTGCCGACAGATGTATACCCTCAGCCAATGTGAATTGAAACTTTCATCTACGGACATATAGAATGTATGTAAAGAAACGACACTAACGCACTCTGCCGGCAATTCCTTAAATTATAATAAACAAAAGACAGATAAAAACATATGAGGAATAAACAACTGAGAAATAATAAAATGATGAAGAGAGAAAATGAGAGAGCGATAGAAAAGTAAACAAATTTGGATTAACACAAAGTTTTAAGTCAGATAAAAGTGAGGAGCACATAAAAAGGAATTGAAAGTGAAGTAATAGACTTTAATTGTCGTTTCTTTATTTATAGGTAATAATGTTTGTAAATAGTTGTAAGTTTGATCATTGAAAAAAATATATCACTTTATTTATAGAGCAACACTCCGAAGTCTATTTATTTACAATTCCTTAAATCGAAGTGGCAGTTGACTTTGGCCTTATAAAACGACAATTTTGGTCGAGGAATAAATAACATGGAGAAGTTACATTTTACATTTGTTGTAAAGGCAGCAGAGGATGGAAAAACAAACGTGATTTGTATAACCTCAATTAAGACTGAAGATGGTAAAAGTTACGTAGTACCAAGAGAACTGCAACCGGTAGGACAACATGCGAGCATTTTAGGATCGGCGGTTTACGCAAATATCAAAAACACATTAAAGAAAAGATATCAAACAAGAAATGTGTGGATTAAGATGACAGAAAATATGAAAAAAGAATACTGTGATGCGGATGAAAACTTGGTGATTGGGGGTGCATACCCAGAAGAAAAAACTGACAACGATAGAGAGAGTAATACAAGTATATCAGAGAACACAATAGCAGATCAAATGGCTAAGGCTTTTCAAATGATAATGAATAACCAAAAAAGTAACGAGAGACCATGTCTAAGAAAATTGGCAGAAAAATTTGTTATCGAAAAATACAGTGGAAAAGGTAATGCAAATCAGTGGTTAGATGATTTTGAAAAAGAATGTGAAAGATTAGAAATTTCAAGAAACGAGGAGAAAATCGAAATTTTAAAGGTTTTCCTGGACAGATCTTGCTTAGACTGGTATAGTGCAATGATCATAAAAAATACTTTAAACTCGGAATGGGATACCTGGAAAGAAAACTTTTGTGCCACATATGCTAACAAAGGATGGTCAAGTAGCAAGTACGCTTTATCATTTAAATATCAAACAGGTTCTCTACTGGAATATGCGCTAAAAAAAGAAAAACTTATGCTTGAAGTGAGATCCTCAATAGATCAAGGAACATTAATTGACATAATAGCAGCTGGTTTACCAGACTATATTTCTGACAGAATAAATAGAGAAGAAATATTGGAAACAAAGGATTTGTTTAATAATATTGGAAGACTGGAGCACTTGGCAAATAATAGAGGTTTTGGCTATAAAAGAAATATGAAATTTGATAATAAACCGAAAGTTGAAAATAAACAGCCATGCAGAATTTGTGAGGGCCTAAACAAGAAAAATCGCTACCATTCTGAATCAACATGTTGGTTTAAATCAAATGAAAATGATAAAGGAAGAAAATACCAAATTAAAAATGTGAATAATTCTGTAATTGAGGCTGAATTAAATAATACCGATGAAAAAAACTATTAATCACACCATTAATAAAAGTCAAACTATTATTAGAAAATAAACTTGAAGTATTTGGAATATACGACTCAGGAATTAATGTTTCATTGATAAATTCAAAGTTGCTGAAATTAAGAAACAATGAAGCTAATATTTCAAATCAAGACAAAATAATAACGATTAATGGTGTGAAGAAAACAAATGGATTGACAACTTTGAGAATAAAAATATTTGAAATGGAGAAAAATGTGAATGTTTATATTATAGATGATAAAAATTTTCAATATGAATTTTTGATTGGATTAGATATGATTAAAACATTTAAATTGATTCAAGATGAAAACTTAAAAATATCCCAGAAAGATCTCCCATATCTACAAGAACAAAATAAAATTGAAAGACTTTGCGATGATTATGAAAATAAAGGAAAAGAAGGAGAAACGTCTGACAAAACAAAAATTGAAATAAACTTCAATGAACATACAGAAAAAGAAGATTTTGTCGTAAAAATAGATCACGTAGATGATAACAAGAAACTGGAGATACATAAATTAATTGAAAAATATAAATCGATTTTTGCCAAAGATAAGTATGATATTGGCACAGTCAAAGACTATGAAGCAAGGATAGACCTCATAATGGACAAATATTGTAGCAAGAGGCCTTACAGATGTACAATAAATGATAAGAAAGAAATAGAAGAGCAAATAGCAAAGTTGTTGGACAAGAATCTAATAGAAGAGTCTTACAGCCCGTTTGCTGCACCAGTGACTTTAGCGTTTAAAAAGGAAGACAATAAAAAATCAAGACTATGTATTGATTTCAGAGATCTAAATAAAATTGTAGTGCCTCAAGCTCAGCCATTCCCCTTGATACAAGATCTAATGATAAAAACAAGAAATTGTAAATTTTATTCGACACTTGATATAAATTCGGCTTTTTGGTCTATACCCCTAAGAATTGAAGACAGACAAAAAACTGGTTTCGTAACACAAGAGGGTCATTATCAATGGACAGTGTTGCCTTTTGGCCTAAAAACATCGCCAGCAATATTTCAGCGAATACTGAGTAACATATTAAGAAAACATGAACTTACAGATTTTGCAGTAAATTTCATCGATGATATTCTTATATTTTCAAAATCTTTTTCGGAACACGTCGACCATTTAGGAAGATTGCTGGAAGCAATAAAAATTGAAGGCTTCAGGTTGAAGTTTAAAAAGTGCACATTTGCATCAAACATGGTACGATATCTTGGTCATATAATTCAAAATAATTCAATCAGACCAATAAAAGATAACTTGATTTCTATAAGGAATTTTCCTGTCCCAAAAAATCAGAAAAATGTGAGACAATTTCTAGGGAAAATAAATTTTTATCATGAATACATACGGGAAAGAGCTATAATTTTAGACCCACTTCATAATCTGTTAAGGAAAAACCAGAAATTTATTTGGTCTGAAGACTGTCAAAATGCATTTGATAAAATAAAAGAATTACTGTGTTCACAACCAGTTCTTCACATTTTTGATCCAGATTTACCAATAAATATTTACACGGATGCATCATTGGAAGGAGTGGGTGCAATTTTGAAGCAGACACAACCAGACGGCAAAGAAAAACCAGTAGCATATTTCTCCAAAAAACTGAATGAAGTCCAAACGAAGAAAAAAGCTATTTATTTAGAATGTTTAGCCATCAAAGAAGCGGTAAGATATTGGCAATATTGGCTCATAGGTAAATCATTTACAGTTTATTCAGATCATAAACCACTTGAACATATGAATTTGAAGTCAAGAACGGATGAAGAGCTGGGTGATCTGGTATTTTATTTGTCACAATATGATTTTAAAATAAAATATGCTCCAGGAAAAAATAATATGGAAGCCGACTGTTTAAGCAGAAACCCAGTTTTAAACACTGAGGAAAATAAAGAAGAAAAACTAAAAATAGTGAATTTAATAAGATTAGAAGAAATTTGGGCAGACCAAGAAAACAACGAAGAAGTTTTGAACACAAAAAATAAGCTAATTCAGAGGCAAAAAGTATATTTTAAAAGAGTCAATACAAAAGAGAAAATTATTCTGTCTGAAGATTTTAGTGTCAAACTTATAAAAAGAATACATGAACACTTTTGCCACATTGGTGTAAACCAACTGCAAAAGAAGATCAGTCCATTATACACGGCGAGAAATATGATGAAAAACATCAACCAAATCTGCAGAAAATGTGATATTTGCATAAAAAATAAATCAAGAGGACATGACAGACTGGGTCTCATGTCTCATTTGGGCCCAGCCAAAAAACCTTTTGCAATAATTTCTATAGATACCATTGGAGGATTTGGAGGTTCAAGGTCAACAAAGAAATATCTACATCTCCTAGTAGACCATTTTACGAGATATGCATTTATATTAACATCAAAAACTCAGAACTCAAATGATTTTATAAAACTAGTAAATAGAATAGCAGATACAGAGGACATTGGTATGTTGCTAACTGACCAATATCCTGGAATAAATTCAAATGAATTCAAAAGTTTTTTGAATAAGAAATCAATACCAATTATATTTACTGCGGTTAATGCACCGTTCTCAAACGGATTAAATGAACGACTTAATCAAACATTGGTAAATAAAATAAGATGTAAAATAAATGAGGGAGATAGAAAGATAGCTTGGTCAACGATAGCAAAAGAATGTGTCAATATGTATAATGATACAGAACACTCAGTTACTGGTTTTGCTCCCAGATATCTATTGTATGGCGAAAATGTAACTATATTACCAAGCGAACTAAAACTTGAAACAACAGAAGACCATTGGATAAGAGATAGAAGAATAGCATTGGAAAATACCATTAAATCCCATAATTATAACAAAAGTCTTTTTGATAAAAGCCGGAAGTATTTCGAGTTCAACATTGGAGATTTTGTGTATGTAGAAAATGGAAACAAATTGAATAGGAAAAAACTAGATGAATTAAGAATAGGACCATATGAAATTACAGAGAAGATATCAAAATCAATATACAAAATAAACACTGGTCACAAAAAGTCCGAGTCTAATATGTTCCATATTACAAAACTTATTCCAGCTCATACACAACACGAACAAGATGGAAAAAAGAAGGAGGAAAAAAGTTAGCAACACAAATGAAAATAAACATTCAAAATCATCTTCCCTTAGGGGGGGGATGTAAAGAAACGACACTAACGCACTCTGCCGGCAATTCCTTAAATTATAATAAACAAAAGACAGATAAAAACATATGAGGAATAAACAACTGAGAAATAATAAAATGATGAAGAGAGAAAATGAGAGAGCGATAGAAAAGTAAACAAATTTGGATTAACACAAAGTTTTAAGTCAGATAAAAGTGAGGAGCACATAAAAAGGAATTGAAAGTGAAGTAATAGACTTTAATTGTCGTTTCTTTATTTATAGGTAATAATGTTTGTAAATAGTTGTAAGTTTGATCATTGAAAAAAATATATCACTTTATTTATAGAGCAACACTCCGAAGTCTATTTATTTACAATTCCTTAAATCGAAGTGGCAGTTGACTTTGGCCTTATATGTATTTAGTGTATCTTCAGAATTTTGTGGCCCTTTTTCAACATTTGAACTTGCCGACAAAAATGTGGATTAGGAATTAACACAAATGTTGAACTTTTGTGGGGGAAGTACCCTTACGGAGGACCGATATGGGCCATTTTAGAAGTTAAAATAAATTTCGACAAAATATTAGGAGATCCAAAGTTTGGACCAAATTAGTTGAACCATTCAAGTGATATCGTCCTAACATTTTAGTGACATTTTTTAAATATAGGGGAGAAGTACCGGAAGTTGGGGACCGGTATTGCCCATGAAACTAAGTTTGGATAAAATATGACGAAGACCAAATGTTGCACCAAATCGGTAGAACAGTTCAAGAGCCACATATGGTGACATAGGGCTTTTTACACCTTTCGGGATGTTTTCCCAAGAAATATGGACCTGCTCCTGAAACAACTTTTACCGTCGTAATGGAGGTAGCGAATGCAAATCGCTTCAACAAAAATCAAAGTGATTCGAGAGCAGGCCTTAAAGTGAACTTATCCGAAATTTTGTGTGGGAGGTACCCAAAGGAGAGCACAAATATAGTCCAAATTCGAACCTGATCTATATCTGGTAGATATATTGGGATGTTCAGAGTATGGATTACATCTGTCACTCCCTTCAAGAGTTATCGTGCGCATATTTTTTCCGAAGATTTTTGAATTTTTGTGAGGGAGGTACCTGAAGGAGTGGACCGACATGGTTTATCTTCTAACTTAAACTATGTTTGGACAAAATATTTCGAAGGCCAAATTTTGGACAGAATCGGCAGATCCGTTCGAGAGTTATCTTGCGCTCCATCCACTACACACGGTGTCATAGGGGCTTTTTGCATCTTTCAGGCTATTTTCTCAGAAAGTATGGACTTGCCCCTGATGAAACTTGTGCCGTCGTATGGGGGGCGATGAATACAAGTTGTTGCAATAAAAATCAAAGCGATTCGAGAGCTCGTCCTAATCTGAACTTATCCGAAATTTTGTGTGGGAGGTACCCGAAGGAGTGGATCGATTGAGTCCATATTAGAACCTCATCTAGGTCTAGTAGAAATTTCACGATGTGAAAAGTATGGATCAAATCGGTTACTTTCTTCGAGAGTTATCGTGCTCACAAATTTTCCGAACATTTTTGAACTTTTGTGGGGGAGGTACCGGAAGGAGTGGACCGATATAATTCATATTTGAACTTGAACTAAGTTTGGACAAAATATTACGGAAGCCAAATTTTGGACCGAATCGGCAGATCCGTTCGAGAGTTATCTTGCGCTCCAACCACTGCACACGGTGTCATATGGTTTTTTGTAACTTTCAGGCTATTTTCTCAGGAACTTACAGCGTCGTATAGAGGACAGCGAATACAACTCGCGTAAACAAAAATCAAAGCGATTCGAGACCAGGTCCTAAACTGAACTTTTCCGAAATTTTGTGTGGGAGGTACCCGAAGGAGTGGACCGATTGAGTCCATATTGAAACCTCATCTAAGTTTGGTACAAATTACACGATATGCAAAGTATGGACCAAATCGGTTATTCCCTACAAGAGTTATCGTGCGCACAAGTTTTGCGACAATTTTTGAACATTTGTGGGGGAGGTACCTGAAGGAGTCGACCTATAAGGCCCATCTTCGAACTTAAATCGAATCTGGACAAAATATTTCGATACCCAAAATTTGAACCGAATCGATTGATCCGTTCGAGAGTTATCGTGCGCACCAGCCAGCCAGACAGACAGACAGACAGACGGACAGACAGACAGACGGACGGACATTGCTAGATCTACTCAAAATTGTCTGAAACGGATATCGTACAAACATACTTGGGGTCTAAAACCATTATTTCGATGAGGCACATTTTTGGCCGTATCAAAGTGTAAATACCCTCTATAGCCTAAAGGCTGAGGGTATAAAAATTGTGCCGTGCGTGAACGAAGAATGCAATATAGTCATGTTAAATACCATAAGAAAGAGGCAACCTTGAAAATTTATTCCACCAACTAATATTTGATATTGCAAGTGGATTTTTCTCGTTAGATCCGGCAAAATTGGACAATCGTTCGAAAAAAGGCTCTTACGGATTGGTGCAAAGAAATTGTGAATAAAAATTAACGCGGTTCTTCAAACGACGTTTATAAGATCGTCACAGACGACGAATCTTGGATCTATGCTTAGAAGCCCGAAACAAAACAGCAATCGACCGTGGAGGCCTTCGAAAGCAAGCCCTATCCAACGGAAGCTGTTTATGTAAGAAGCACTTCTTCGGCAAAACTGACCTTGTGATGACTATACAGCTTGGGAAATGTAGGACGGTTAATTCTGAGTGTTACACTATAATTTGTTTGCCTTAAATCCCCTGAGGAATTCGAAAAACGAACAAGAGAAGACGAATCGTTCTGCATCATGACAATGCGAGCTCTCACATATAGATTCAAACCAGCGCCTGTTTGACCGGAAAAACGTAGAATTGATGGGTTATGCGGCGTACAGCCATGGTTGGGGATCCAATGACTTCATCTGATTCCAGCACATCAAGAAAAAAGGCGTGGTCAACGATTTTCGTCGCCAGTAGATGCTGTAAAAGGGTTCAAAAACTATGTTTTGGAGGTGTCTCAATCAAGCCACTGTAAACAACCCAACACATGGCCTCTGTCAAACTGACCGGAGTACGCTAAGGTTAAAAACTGTCAAACTTTCCAAAAAAATGTCAAATGACTCCTTGCGACACTGCGTGTTTCCTAGGCCAGAAGGTTTTTTACTGCCCCTCGTATGAAATCCTATCCTTCTTTAGGTCTTTACAAAAACCAATTCTGGAAGTCAATTTTGTGGACATTGGTACATGTGGCGTATGAGTTACGACAGTACTTATACCTAAATTTTTTTATATGGTTTGTGTTTAAAATTCCATATGATGGAGATGATTCCTCCAACCTTGGAAGACTGTTTTGAAAAGAACAATCCCTATTGTTTCATAAAAGTTAATTCCCATGCTAAATTTTTTAAATTTGTTCCAATAAATTATAAAATACGACAAATCTCCAAAATTCCCTTATTAAAAAATTAAATAGAAAATAAATCTCATTACGCAGCTAAGCAATAGAATTGCTTTACTAAAAATAAGTATTCTATATTAAAATGTGTATATGCAGAATTCTCTTCTTTGTTCATTATATGTAGTATATAGGAGAACACATCCCACACTGCCACTGGGTGTGGGAATGTGTGCTCTTCATCATCATTTCGCATTCATTTGATCATCAATATTATTGACATTGTCACATGTGTTGGTACAAATGAGCTGGTATTTGTTGTAATCAGTAGTGTGTGGCTATGTGCGTTTCATATAAATGTAAATATTTGCAATAATTCCCTAGAGACAGGGAGATAGCATAGCATCCTAGCTTGGAACCTACAACATATGCCACAAGTTGGGGAGGGTACGTATTGGGTGGTGTGGATAAAGAGGGTGATTTCTTTCTCTTTTTTCCTTTCCTGGAGATTGAGAAGCGTTAAGAATAAATTGATTGTGACAATTTACTTACCATCGACACAAATGATGATAATCAGATTGAGGAGTAGCAAAGAGCTCATGTTGAACAGCATTGCTGGCAATGCGTATGACGATGTTGTTTTGGTTACTGCAGCTGCTACTGCTACTGTTGCTGGATATTGTTGATAATTCTGCTGGTGCTGTTGCTGCTGTGTTTTCTTGTCTTGACAATGTCTGTGGTGTTTCTGGTCGTTTGAATGTTGATGTCGATTTTGATGAGGTTGAGTATTGAAACAGCTGTTTCTGCCGGGTGTTTTTCTTATTGGCAAGAAGAATATTGACTTTAGTTCCATTTTTTACACTGCTTATCTGTTTTGGCTTCTTGTTTTCTGTTACTTGGTCTTGTGGGAAAATAGTAGGAGTAAGAGTGACCTGAATATCTTTGCTATGTGTTGAATAGCCACAACACAATCACCAAAACCAAAACTAAGATGAAAAGATATTGCCTTTTGGGGTTTTATATGATGGTGTCCTCTTTTTGCTCGTTCGTCTTTGTTTATCTCTATATTTGAGATTTGCAACAAATCGAAGTTGTGACAGTAAAAATGTTATAGCATTTGTTGTACAATTTTGCCGATGAATGCAAATAAAATGGACGTTTATAAGCTTCAATTGGCTTTATCGATTATGTTGTTGTTACTGTTGTGGTTGTTTTTCTAGGTTCGTTTCGTTTTATTCGCTTCATTCAGGGTAAATTCAAGTCAATCCCATAGAAAGCTTATTATTTTTTATTACCACCAATTTGTTGTCTTGTTTGCTTTTTTTGTCCTTATAAGTTTCTTGTTTTCGAGCTTGTTCGGAGAGATTTTCTATTGGAGAATATCGATTTGTGTGTTTCTGTTGCCTTCAATTAATTTACATATTTTTGTTTAGTATTCCACTTTAGATTTGGTTTGAAATTAATTGTCACAAAGTGAATACTTCTTTTAAGCGGGGTGGAGAAATTAATTATTCTTTGGGTGTGCGTGTTCGGGATTCAATTGCCCATTGAAGTGGTGTGTACGTGGACAAATTATCTGAAAAGAGAATATATTAAATATGTATTAATATGTCGGACTTATCAATTAAAATAATATGTATGAGGCAAATAAATACAAAATAGGTAGGGCAATGTGTTTAACAATGATGTGTAGTATGAATTATGAAATGATTTTCGTCAATGTTGGCTTGTAATTATGGAATTATCAACAAGGATATATCTTCAGCCCGTGTGAAGTGAAACTGAAACATTCGTCTACGGGCAGAAAAGCGTTATGGCGTTTTTTATTTGGGATGACGACTTCTAGTTTGCTTTTCAAAAAAGTCAGGCTTAATTCAAAAGTCGTTGTTTTAGCATTTTATTAAAAGAACTAAAAGAACTTTATTAGTGCGAAAAATTGGCGATGTTTACCAAGGGGTAAGGCAGGGAAGGTTATAGTTTCAGATCTCGCCACAGATCTTCATCAATGTGTTTACTCGTTGAAAGTCAACGAACCCATAGCAGTGGGAAAGATTTGGCTTTTTATACCCTACACCACCCTGTGGTAAGGGTGTTATATGTTAGTGCATTTGTATGTAACATGCCTAAGGAAAAGAGATAGACCTATAGTTCCTTTTAGGGATATGCATAGAATAACTTTCTGAGTCGATTTATCGCAACGTACAGGTCGCATTTATTGTTCGATTTGGCTGAAAATTGGGGAAGATAATTTTTTCACCCCAATGAAGAACGCTATTGCTTTTGGTGAAAGTCGGTTCAGATTTGGATATAGCTCCCATATATATTTTCGGTCGATTTGAAGCATTTGATGAACCAAACACGCTGTATCTGTATAATTTTGATGAAATTTGGAATGTGTGATGGAATTAGGTCTATAGATAAACGTGCCAAATTATATCGAAATCGGTTCAGATTTGGATATAGCTTCCATTTATATTTTAGGTCGATTTGAAGTATTTGATGCACAAAACACGCTGTATCTGTCCAATTTTGATGAAATTTGGAATGTGTTACGGAATTAGGTCTATAGATAAATGTGCCAAGTTATATCAAAATCGGTTCAAATTTTAATAAAGCTAAAAATTTCGATATAGCTCCCGTATATACTAGTTTTGGCCGATTTTTGGTATTTGGTGCACGAAACACGTTATATATATCCCATCTCAATTAAATATGGAATGTATGACCGAATTTGGTCTAGAAATAAGATTACCAAATTTTATCGAAATAAGTTCGGATTTGGATATGCTCCCATATATATTTTCGCCCGATTTAAGGTATTTGATGCACCAAAGGCGCTTTGTATGTCTAATTTTGATGACATTTGGAATGTGTGACGGTGTTTGGTTTAGAAATATGTGTTCCAAATTATATCGTAATCTGTTCACATTTGAATTTAGCTCCCATACATATTTTACCTATGGCAGGCATTTGGATTTCCCAAGTGTACAGAAACTCCCCCACCAAAAATTGTGGACATAGGTCAGATTTTGGTGTAGCCCCCATATAAGGGTACCACTCGATTTCAGGCAATTTAAAGATTTAATCTACATTTTCGGCCTACATTGACTGTAATTTGGTTATGGACTTCTCAGTGGTCAAAAATGGCATTAAATGTAGGGTTATACTAACATCTAATAATGTTAGCCCAATTGAATACATATTCTTGGAGCTGATTCTTAAAAAGGGCCAAAAGTGTCTTGCTGGTTGCGTCTACAGACCCAATAAACATTCTGATATTACAGAATTGCTGTCAAATTTACAAAATATCTCAATATCGTACAATGATATAATTATATGTGGTGATTTCAACAGTAATATCCTAGTCGAAAAAACGCTATCCAACGAGTTTGGAATGCTGGGCTTATACCCTATTAACACAACATCTGCTACTCACTTCCATACCAATTCGAACAGTCTCATCGATATTATTTTCTCAAATCAACTGGAAAAAATACTTTTGTATGATCAACTATCAGCTCCAGTGTTTTCAAAACATGATCTTCTTTATATGGTTTATGATATCGATGTTCCCACCATTAAAGAAATAATTTCGTATCATGATTTTAGCAAAATTAATTACAATCTTTTAAACCATCACTTATTAAACACTAATTGGAATGAGATCTATACGATGACAAATGTGAATGACCAAGTACAATTTCTTCAAGAACAATGTAATATCATTCTAAATGAATGTGTACCCATAAAAAGCATTTCACCCAAATATAAGGAGAAACCCTGGTTTAATAACCACATCAAACAGCTCATTTCCGAACGAGATGCCAGATACAAAAGATGGAAAAGATACAAAACGTCAGAACTTCACGAACATTTTAAAGTTCTTAGACGAGAAGTCGCAAGTAACATTCAAAAAGCAAAATCTACTTATTACAAAAATAAATTTTCCACAGCAATAGGCAGCAAAGCTAAATGGACAAAAATACGTGAAATTGGCATTGGAAACAAGTCAAAGTCTCATTCAAATGTTGACGTTGATATTGACTAGTTAAACTCAAAATTTGTTGGTGATAACTCAGTCTGCAACTATGATCATTTCTATTCAAACTTAAACACCGTACAAATTGAAAATGAATTTACATTCAGATGTATTCAACAGGATGAAGTCTTTTCAAGTTTCAAAGAGATTTCATCTAATGCTGAGGGAATGGACAGTATACATCCAAAGCTTTTAAGAATTATCTTGCCATCTTTACTGCCTTACATAACACACATATTTAATACTGTTCTTCTTAAGTCTGTGTTCCCCGATTCGTGGAAAAAAGCCAAAATTATTCCACTGCCAAAATCAAACAATGACTTCCGTCCCATATCAATTTTGTCCCTAATATCCAAAGTTATGGAAAAATTGATCTATAAACAAATAAATGAGTACGTTTCAAAAAATAACTTGTTAACCGAACATCAATCCGGATTCAGGAAAAACAGAAGCTGCGTCACCGCTCTTATAAACGTCGCTGAAGACCTCAGATTTAACATGGACAGTAAGCAAGATTCACTTCTTATACTTTTGGACCACAGCAAGGCATTCGACACCGTAAATCATTCGATTCTCCTACAAAAACTCGAAAAACTATTCAGCTTCTCCGCATCTGCTTGTCGCCTCATAAACTCGTATTTAACAAATCGATCACAAACTGTTTCTTTTAACAATAAATATTCTTTGGAGTTACCCGTAAGAAATGGCGTGCCCCAGGGATCTGTTTTGGGTCCGTTATTGTTCTGTATTTACATTAATGATTTACCAGACGCGTTGAAACACTGTCAATAGCATATTTATGCTGATGATGTACAATTGTACTTAGGATCTAACTCGAGGGATATGAAAACAACATTAAATAAAATTAATGATGATTTAAAACATATGTCAACCTGGGCTGAAAACAATAAATTACAAATAAATCCCTCTAAATCAAAATGTATTTACATCGCGAGAAACAAAACTCCAACTGATACTGATGCATTAAAAATTAATGGCTCTGTAATTGAGTATGTAACTTCCGCCTCTAATCTTGGTGTGGTTTTCAATGAAAAACTATCGTGGTCGAATCACATCAGTATGGCAACCGGAAAAGTTTATGGAATGCTACGGAATCTTTGGACAGTCCATACCACCACTCCCATTGAAATTAGGATGTTACTTGCAAAGTCATACCTCATACCCACACTCTTGTACGGATGCGAAGTTTTTTATAGTTGCGACTATGCCGACCAATGCAAGCTGAAAGTCACGTTCAACAAGATTGCAAGATATGTATTTAATAAAAAACGTAGCGATCGGATTTCAGAATTTGCGTATAAAATATTCAATATGTCGTTCGACAACTACCTGAAATATAGGAGCCTAATATTTTTGCACAATGTTCTAACAAAGAAGGAACCCTCTTACCTAATAAAACGCATACAATTTGCTCAGTCCAATAGAGGCAGGAAAATTATTCAATTAAAATTTAAAAGCTCAAAATCTGAGAAACAATTTTTCGTACCAACTATCCGTCTTTGGAATTGTCTTCCACCCTGCATTCAAAATATAAGCAACAACCTGCAATTTAAACATTATTTACAAAAATATCTCAGTAGAAATGATGTTCAAACTTAATTCTTCATTATTACTTTTAATTATACCCTCAGCCTTTATGCTAAGGACGGTATATACACTTTGATACGATGAAAATGTGCCTCATCCAAATAATGGTTTTAGACCCCAAGTATGTTTGGACCAAATGTGTTTCAGACAATTTGGAGTCGATCTAGCCATGTCCGTCCGTCTGTCTGTCTGTCCTGCTGGCTGGAGCGCACGATAACTCTCGAACAGATGAACCAATTCGGTTCAAATTTTGGTTTCGTAATATTTTGTCCAAACTTAGTTTAAGTTCGAAGATGAGCTACATCGGTCCACTCCTTCCGGTACCTCCCCCACAAAAGTTCGAAAATGTTCGGAAAGTTTGTACGCACGATAACTCTTGAAGGGAGTGACCGATTTGGTCCATACTTTGTATAGCGTAAACTTTCTACCAGAATAATATGAAGTTTCAATATGGTCTCAATAGGTTCACTCCTTCGGGTACCTCCCACACAAAATTCCGTAAAAGTTCAGTTTAAGGCCATCTCTCGAATCGCTTTGATTTTTGTTTTAGCAGCTTGTATTTACTGCCCTCCATACGACAGTACAAGTTTCATCAGGGGCAAGTCCATACTTCCTGAAAAAATAGCATGAAAGTTGCAAAAAAAAACCCCCTATGACACCGTGTGAGGTGGTTGGAGCGCAAAATAACTCTCGTACGGATCTGCCGATTCGGTCCAAAATATGGCCTTAGTAATATTTTGTCCAAACATAGTTTAAGTTTGAAGATAAGCCATATCGGTCCACTCCTTCGGGTACCTCCCCCACAAAAGTTCAAAAATGTTCGGAAAAATTGTTCGTACGGTAACTTTTGAAGGGAGTGGCCGAATTGGTCTATACTTTACACATTCTAATATATCTACTAGATATAGATCGGGTTCAAATATGGACTATATTTGTCCACTCCATCCGGTACCTCCCACACAAAATTGCGAATAAGTTCACTTTAAGACCTAATATCGAATCACTTTGATTTTTGTTGAAACAACTTTCATTCGCTGCCTCAATTACGATGGTAAAAGATTTTTAGGGGCGAGTCCATACTTCTTGAGCAAACAGCCCGAAGTGTGTAAAAACCGCCTATGGCAGCACATGTTGTGGCTGGAGATCCACTTCCATAACGGTCAATGTCGATCCATTCCTTTTAGTATCTCCTCCGCAAAACTTTTGATATTTAATCCTAATCAAAATTTTTTTCGGTTCAAACGCCCAAAATTGTTAAAACCTCCTAAATACATACGTATTTTGGGAAAAAAATTGTTTCAATATACACAGGCTGAGGGTATATCTCTGTCGGCAAAGCCGACTGATACTTTTTTACTTGTTTTATTATTCAATTATAATGTTTGTTATTAATATAATTTGCTCCCAAACATTGTACCCCAAGAAATGTCCTGTGTACCACTAGCACTAATTCATAAGAATATTATTATTCTCATTGTGCTATATTTACATTAAATAAATAAATGTATTTACTAAAAAGTTAAAAATAATAAAAATTAAAAAAAAAACAAGTAAAAAAGTATCAGTCGGCTTTGCCGACAGAAATATGCCCTCAGCCTGTGTGAATAGAAACTTTCAATTCAACTGTAATATCGGCTATACATTTCCCAAGGATCTTCGAACAGATTTTAAACTGTACTTAAACATCAAAATTTGCTCCGTTCAACAGATATAGCGCGTGCTTTTTAGTGACATTTTTTAACTTTTGGGTGAAGTACCGGAAGTTGCGCACCGTGCCCATCTTCGAAATTAAACAAAGTTTGGAAATATGTTACGAAAGCCAAATTTTGGACCGAATCGGCTGATCCGTTCGAGTGTTATCGTGCGCTTCATTCAGCCACATTACAAGGTTACATAGGGGGTTTTATTGCTTTGGGGCTATTTTCTCAGGACGTATGGATTTGCACCCTAAAAACACAAGTACAACAAAGATAAAAGTGATTCGAGAGAAGGCCTTAAACTGCATTTTTTTTGAAATTTTGTTTGGGAGGTGCCAGAAGGAGTTGGCATATGTAGTCCATATTCGAACCTGATCTATGTCTCGTAGAAATATTACGATATTCAAAGTACAGACCAAATCGGATACTCTCTTCCAGAGATATCCTGCACACAAATTTTCCAAACATTTTTGAACTTTTGTGGGGGAGGTACCTACGTAGGTTTGGACAAAATATTACGAAGGCCAAATTTTGGACCGAATCGACAAATCCGTTCGAGAGTTATCTTACGCTCTAACCATTGCACACGGTGCCAAAGGGATTTTTGCAACTTTCAGGCTATTTTCTCAGGAAGTATGGACTTGCCCCTGATGAACCATGAACCACCGTAGACGGGGCAGTGAATACAAGTTCTTACAACAAAAAACATAGCGATTCGAGAGCAGGTCCTAAACTGAACTATTCCGAAATTTTGTGTGGGAGGTACCCGAAAGAGTGGACGATTGGGTCCATAAGTCTTATAAGTCTGCTAAAAATTTTACGATGTGCAAAGTATGGACCAAATCGGCCCTTCACATCAAGGGTTATCGTTCGCACAATTTTTCCGAATATTTTTGTACTTTTGTGGGGGAGGTAACTGAAGGAGTGAACCTATATAGCTTATCTTCAAACTTAAACTATGATTTGACAAAATATTGCGAAAGTCAAATTTCGGATCGAATCGGCAGATCCGTTCGAGAGTTATCTTGCGCTCCAACCACTACATACGGTAAAATAGGGTTTTTTTTTCAAACTTTCAGGCTATTTTCTCAGAAAGTATATTTTTGCCCCTGATGAAACTTGTACCGCCGTATGGGGGCCGTGAATACAAGTCGTTACAACAAAAATCAAAACGATTCGAGAGCAGGTCCTAAACTGAACTTTTCCGAAATTTTGTGAGGAAGGTACCCGAAGGAGTGGACCGATTGAGTCCATATTGGATCCTGATCTAAGTTTGGTAGAAATTTCACGATGTGCAAAGTAAGGACCAAATCAATTTCTCCCTTCAAGAGTTATCGTGCACACAAATTTTCGAACATTTTTGAACTTTTGTGGGGGAGGTACCGGAAGGAGAGGACCGATATAATCCATCTTCGAACTTAAACTAAGTTTGGACAAAATATTGCGAAAGCCAAATTTTGCACCAAATCGGTTCATCCGTTCGAGAGTTATCGTGCGCACCAGCCAGACAGACAGACAGACATTTTTTTCATTCGATATTATTCCTATGACATTGTTTCGAAATTGTTCAGAAATCTTTACGAAGATTCGGAAGGTACCTCTGATTTTCATACGACATTAGTCCGAAATCGTTCAGAAATCTGTACAAAAATTCGGTAGGAAAAAATCGCATTCCGAATTTCCCAAAGATTTTCTGCCGATTTCGTGCTGAAATCGATCCGATTTCGCTCCGATATTTCTTTCCGAAATTATGTCAACCACTTAATACAACTTTCGTTGAGATATCGTTACGAATTCGGATACTACATCGGACGTAGCGTCCGAATTTCGTACCGATTTCGTTACGATGTCGGTACGATTGGTTTGGTGGGTACTATCGTTACTTCACGGTCTTCTATAAGAAGTCGTTTTGGTCTTCTACAAGAAAATTTCAGGGTCGTCTCATGGTTTTCTATGAGAACAATTCATTGCCTTCTATAAGACGAACTCATGCTCTTCTATGAGCCGTCTGCTATAGGATGACCTTTAAGAAGAAGACTTCATTGTCTTCTATTATACGATCTCATTGTTTTTTGTAAGAAGTCTTCAACATCTTCTACAAGAAAACCTCAGGATCTTCTATAAAAAGACTTGGTGCTTTTTTATAAGAAAATGTTCTGGTTATCTAATAGAAGTACGACTTCTATAAGTAGACCAGCTAGACTTCTGTAAAAAGACTTCATAACCTGCAGTACCAAAGCTTCAAGCTTAGCTATAGGAAAGCCTCGGTACTTCTATAAGAAGAACTCATGGTCTTCTATAAGAAGTCCTCGTGGCAATCTATAAGAAGACCTCATGGTCCTCTACGAGAAGAACAAATGGCTTTCTATGAGAATATGTTATGGTCTTCTAAGGGAAGAATTCAAGGTCTTTTATAAGAAGACTGTGTCCGCAATAAGAAGACCTATGTGTCTTTATAAGAAGACCTCGCGGTTTCTTAAAGAAGACCTCACGGTCAGTTATAAAAGGACCTCAAAGTCTGTTATAGGAGGACAGTAGGGTCTTCTTTAAAAGCATTTCAGGATTTTCCATAAAGAGACCTCAGGATCTTCTATAAGAAGACCTCTTGGTTTTCAGTAAGAACACCTCAAGGTCCGCTATAAGATGAACTGAGTATCCTATATGAGGAGTCCTTCTAAAAGAAGTCCTGAGAAAGTCTGTTATAGGAAGACTGTAGGGTCTTCTATAAAAGCATTTAAGGGTCTTCAATAAAGAGACCTCAGGATCTTCTATAAGAAGACCTCTTGGTCTTCAGTAAAAAAAAATCAAGGTCCGCTATAAGATGAACTGAGTAATTATATGAGGAGTCCTTCTAAAAGAAATCCTGAGGGTAATCTGGAAGAACACATCATGGTCTTCTATAAAAAGAACTAAAGATATTCTATAAAGAGACCTCATGGTCTCCAGTAAGAAGATTTTATGGTGTCTAGTAAGAAAATCTCAATGTCTGCCATATGAGAAAATCATAGACTCTAGTATAAAAAGACCTTAGGGTTTTCTATAAGAAAACTTCAGGGTCTTCCATAAAAAGACCTCAGAATCTGCAGTGTGAAGACCTCAGGGTATTTTATACGAAGACCTCAGCGTTCTATATGAAGACTTCATGATCTTCAGGTATGATATCATAAGTTAAGCTATCAGAATACGTCAAGATCTTTTATAAGAAGATACATGGTCTTCTAAAAGAAGTACTTTTGGTGATTTGGAAGAAGGCCTCTGGGTCTTCTATAGGAAGACCTCCTGGCATTCTGTAAGAAGACATAGGGGTATTTTATAAGAAGACCTCATGGTCTTCTATAAGAAGTCCTCAATATCTTCTGCAAGAAATCTCAGAGTCTTCTATACAAAGATTTCGTTGTCTTCTTCTAAGAATATTTTCTGGACTTCGTACATTGTAAGCTTCTTCTTACTTAAAATGAACTTCAATGAATTTGGTGCGGAAACTTTTTTCGCGATAGAGAAAATCAAATATCAAAATATTACGGCTATGCGGTGATATTTTTATACCCTCAGCCTTTAGGCTAAGGAGGGTATATACACTTTGATACGATGAAAATGTGCCTCATCGAAATAATGGTTTTAGACCCCAAGTATGTTTGGACGAAATGTGTTTCAGACAATTTTGAGTCGATCTAGCCATGTCCGTCCGTCTGTCTGTCTGTCTGTCTGTCCTGCTGGCTGGAGCGCACGATAACTCTCGAACGGATGAACCGATTCGGTTAAAATTTTGGCTTTAGTAATATTTTGCCCAAACTTAGTTTAAGTTCGAAGATGAGCTACATCGGTCCACTCCTTCCGGTACCTCCCCCACAAATGTTCGAAAATGTTCGGAAAGTTTGTGCGCACGATAACTCTTGAAGGGAGTGACCGATTTGGTCCATACTTTGTATAGCGAATAGGTCCACTCCATCGGGTACCTCCTACACAAAATTTTGGAAAAGTTCGGTTTAGGGCCATCTCTCGAATCGCTTTGATTTTTGTTTTAGCAACTTGTATTCACTGCCCTCCATACGACGGTACAAGTTTTATCAGGGGCAAGTCCATACTTCCTGAGAAAATAGCATGAAAGTTGCAAAAAACCGGATCTGCCGATTCGGTCCAAAATATGGCCTTAGTAATATTTTGTCCAAACATAGTTTAAGTTTGAAGATAAGCCATATCGGTCCACTCCTTCAGTTACATCCCCCACAAAAGTTCAAAAATGTTCGGAAAAATTGTTCGTACGGTAACTCCTGAAGGAAGTGGCCGAATTGTTCTATACCTTACACATCCTAATATATCTACCAGATATAATGCAGGTTCAAATATGGACTATATTTGTCCCCCCCTTCCAGTACCTCCCACACAAAACTGCGGATAAGTTCACTTTAAGACCTAATATCGATTCAATTTGTTTTTTGTTGAAGCAACATGCATTCGCTGCCTCAATTACGATGGTAAAAGTTTTTTAGGGGCAAGTCCATACTTCTTGAGCAAACAGCCCGTTTAGTGTAAAAACCCCCTATGGCACCATATGTTGTGGCTGGAGATCCACTTCCATAACGGTCAATGTCGATCCATTCCTTTTAGTATCTCCTCCGCCAAACTTTTGATCTTTAATCCTTATCAACATTTTTGTCGGTTCAAACGCCCAACATTTTTAAAACCCCCTAAATACATACGTATTTTGAGAAAAAATTGTTTCAATATACACTGGCTGAGGGTATATCTCTGTCGGCAAAGCCGACCGATACTTTTTTACTTGTTGATATTGATATCAATGTGGTAAATTTCTGATCATGGCATGTTCCATGACCAATCGCAGCCATCATGTTGGACAAGTAATGTCTTAAGTTTTCTCCAATGTA
This sequence comes from Musca autumnalis, assembly GCF_047663935.1. Lineage (NCBI taxonomy): Eukaryota > Metazoa > Arthropoda > Insecta > Diptera > Muscidae > Musca > Musca autumnalis. The sequence continues at coordinate 80,883,867 of NW_027411644.1, forward strand.
AAGCCCACAATTTTCAATATTTCAGGGAGGAGTGTGTATGGAATGTTTCGGTTCTAGTTATTATGGATTTTGAACCTGTTTTTAATAAGATTCTAAGAATATATTTTTCCCACTGATTTAAATATCGAATCCTCAAAAGGCCTGCTCAGAAATATTAATGAAAGACATTGGTGGCGTATGACTACTGACAGTATGTATACGTCGTATGGTTTCATAAATTGTATTCAATTATGAGCGTTATTGCTCTAATTAATGAATGGCTTTTTTCTCGGATGATTCGAATTCAAATTCGTTCGAATTAAAACCCAACTCCTGTTGTTGTTAAAAATTGTTGTTTGACTGATAACAAAAGTAAATCAAATACTTTTCAAAAAACAGAAATTTGGTAGTAGTTCGAAGGAATTTATATTCCAATCATCTTAGTGAAACAGACCATTAAATTAAAAAACAAAAAACGATAAAATATACTCACATTAAATTATTCCTTCAAGTATTCTGCATAAATTTATTTCCGTTCAACTTAAAATAACTCCCGCAAATATTTTAAAAGTTAATGGTATTGGAGTGTTATAATTCCATAAATGATGAGAAGGACGACGATGATGATTAAAGATGGAAAATAAAATCTGCGAACTTAATTCATTAATTTTCACTTCACTTTATTTTGTTTTATGGAGACGCGTTATTTTTTCGTTCGTTTCGTTTCTTTTATTTAGTTTTTCATTATAACAATTTCATTGAAAAGTATTTAAGAGCGATTTTCTACTGTCCGTTTCAATAAGCGGAAGAGGATGGTTTATGGATTGAAGTTCGTTTGTGCGTCGGTGTGTGTTGGACTTCTTTTTTCTTTTATATTTTATTTTATCCGCTTGAGGTTCTTGTTGTTTTTTTGGTATCTAGTTCTTCATTGTTTGCCTTTAATGCCTTCTTCGTTTTTGGGGGTTATGAAGAGAATGATGAGGGCTTTGTTACTGCGGATGATTGTATTGATGATGACGATGATGATGGCAATGGTGCCTTTACCGCATTGATTAAGGGCCAGCTGCAAACGATGGCAAAAAGTAGAAGCTTAACTACTTTCGATGTTGTTTGTGTTTTTACAACGGATGATGGATATGGCAATACTTTGGCTAAGGATGATGACCCTGTTGTGTTGCTACAAGCCAGCATAGCTATTGTGGCTGTATTGGTGGGGATGTTGTTGTTGGTAGTACTGATAGTCGTCAATGCTCTCTGGCCGTAGTGGTAAGGCGCCTTAAGCATATTTTCATTATTAAAATGCAATCCACTGGAAAATCCTGTAATGAGTTAAAACAACAACAACAATATTAAGAACAACATCAGCAAAATGAAAAACAAAACGATTAAAATTTTTGAAAGGAATAAATGATTGAGTAAATGTTTCGTTCGTACACAAGAAAAACAAGGAAATAAAACGAGGCGATAATAAAAAAAAACTTGCAGAGAAAACAATAACAATTGAAATACTATATCAGAATTTCTCTGAGTGAGTGACTGACTGAGTTATGAAAATAATTGTTCAGCTATGGATAATAGCATAAATTTATTATGAAAAGTGTTAAGCGGGGGGGAAGATTAAAATCAACGACAACAACGATGTCTGCTGCTTGGTAGCCATGAAAAATCTCAAGTGTAAGAACATTTTTTTGTTCTGGATAGTAAAATAAAGGGAAGAACAAAAATTTATTGAAAAGCAATTATTGAAAAATCAAGCATTTAAATTATTTTTGTTGTTTTTCGGTTCACTGACTTCTTTAAAGGACAGCTTTTTAATTACATGGTAATGTCCTAAAACTATTTTTGAAGACTACGAAGAAGTGCTCGGGATATTTTAAGCCACAATTTATCGAGCACCCCTGGAGTAACGAGGCGAAGAGAAGACTACTATAATGCATCCGATTTCATTCTGCCATGAATAACCACCACAATTTATAATGTATGATTTTGCAATTGCCATTTGGAACACCAAACTTCATTATCTCCATGGCAATGCTGAAACAATTGCATAGAAGGACTCCTAAAGGGGACTTCTATATATAGAAGACCTCTTAAAGGGGTCTTCTATACATAGAAGACCTTCAAAGGGGGTCTTCTACACATAGAAGTCCTACTAAAGGGGTCTTCTATACATAGAAGACTTCCTGAAGACCCATAAAAGGGTCTTATATACACAGAAGACCTCCTAAAGGGTCTTCTATACATAGCATACGTCCTAAAGGGGCCTTCTATACATAGAAGATATCCCAAAGGGGTCTCATATACATAAAAGAACTCCTTCTATGCATAGAAGAACTCCTAGAGCGCTCTTCTGTACATATAATACCTTCTAAAGGGGTCTTTTATACACAGAAGACCTCATAAATGGGTCTTCTATACACAGAAGACCTCATAGATGGGTCTTCTATACATAGAAGACCTCCTAAAGGGGTCTTCTATACATAGAAGTCCTCCTAAAGGGGTCTTCTATACATAGAAGACCTTCTAAAGGAGTCTCCTATACATAGAAGACGTCATAAAGGGGTTTTCTATACATAGAAGAACTCCTAGAGCGCTCTTCTATACATAGAAGACCTCCTAAAGGGGTCTGTTATACAAAGAAGACCTCCTAAAGGGGTCTGTTATACAAAGAAGACCTCCTGAAAGGGTCTTCTATACATAGAAGACCTCCTAAAGGAGTCTCCTATACATAGAAGACCTCCTAAAGGAGTCTCCTATACATAGAAGAACTCCTAAAGCGCCCTTCTATATATAGAGGACCTCCTAAAGGGGTCTTCTATACAAAGAAGACCTCTTAAAGGGGTCTTCTATACAAAGAAGTCCTCCTAAAGGGGTCTTCTATACATTGAAGAACTCCTAAAGGGGTCTTCTATACATTGTAGAACTCCTAAAGGGGTCTTCTACACATAGAAGACCTCCTAAAAGGGTCTTCTATACATAGAAGACTTCCTAAAGACCCATAAAGGGGTCTTCTATACATAGAAGACCTCCTAAAGTGATCTTCTATACATAGAAGACCTCCAAAGAGGGTCTTCTACACATAGAAGACTTCCTAAAGACCCATAAAAGGGTCTTATATACACAGAAGTCCTCCTAAAGGGTCTTCTATACATAGCATACCTCTTAAAGGGGCCTTCTATACATAGAAGATATCCCAAAGGGGTCTCATATACATACAAGAACTCCCAAAGCGCTCTTCTATGCATAGAAGAACTCCTAGAGCGCTCTTCTGTACATATAATACCTTCTAAAGGGGTCTTTTATACACAGAAGACCTCACAAAAGGGGTCTTTAATACACAGAAGACCTCCTAAAGGGGTCTTCTATACATAGAAGACTTCCTAAAGACCCATAAAGGGATCTTTTATACATAGAATACCTCCTAAAGTGGTCTTCTATACATAGTAGACCTCCTAAAGGGATCGTCTATACATAGAAGTCCTCCTAAAGGGGTCTTCTATACATAGAAGACTTCCTAAAGACCTCATAAAGGGGTCTTCTATACATAGAAGACTTCCTTAAGACCTCCTAAAGGGGTCTTCTGTACATAGAAAACTTCCTATAGGGGACTGATATACATAGAAGACCTCCTAAAGGGGTCTGTTATACAAAGAAGACCTCCTAAAGGGGTCTGTTATACAAAGAAGACCTCCTGAAAGGGTCTTCTATACATAGAAGACCTCCTAAAGGAGTCTCCTATACATAGAAGAACTCCTAAAGCGCCCTTCTATACATAGAGGACCTCCTAAAGGGGTCTTCTATACAAAGAAGACCTCTTAAAGGGGTCTTCTATACATAGAAGAAGAGAAGACTACTATAATGCATCCGATTTCATTCTGCCATGAGTAACCACCACAATTTATAATGTATGATTTTGCAATTGCCATTTGGAACACCAAATCATCATCATATCCATGGCAATGCTGAAACAATTGCATAGAAGGCCTCCTAAAGGGGTCTTCTATACATTGAAGAACTCCTAAAGGGGTCTTCTATACATTGTAGAACTCCTAAAGGGGACTTCTATATATAGAAGACCTCCTAAAGGGGTCTTCTATACATAGAAGACCTCCAAAGAGGGTCTTCTACACATAGAAGACCTCCTAAAGGGGTCTTCTATACATAGAAGACTTCCTAAAGACCCATAAAGGGGTCTTCTATACATAGAAGACCTCCTAAAGTGATCTTCTATACATAGAAGACCTCCAAAGAGGGTCTTCTACACATAGAAGACCTCCGAAAGGGGTCTTCTATACATAGAAGACTTCCTAAAGACCCATAAAGGGGTCTTTTATACATAGAATACCTCCTAAAGTGGTCTTCTATACATAGTAGACCTGCTAAAGGGATCTTCTATACATAGAAGACCTCCTAACAGGGGTCTTCTATACATAGAAGGCTTCCTAAAGACCTCATAAAGGGGTCTTCTATACATAGAAGACTTCCTTAAGACCTCCTAAAGGGGTCTTCTGTACATAGAAAACTTCCTATAGGGGACTTATATACATAGAAGACCTCCTAAAGGGGTCTGTTATACAAAGAAGACCTCCAAAGAGGGTCTTCTATACATAGAAGACTTCCTAAAGACCTCCTAAAGGGGTCTTCTATACATTGTAGAACTCCTCAAGGGGACTTCTATATATAGAAGACCTCCTAAAGGGGTCTTCTATACATAGAAAACCTCCAAAGAGGGTCTTCTACACATAGAAGACCTCCTAAAGGGGTCTTCTATATATAGAAGACTTCCTAAAGACCTCATAAAGGGGTCTTCTATACATAGAAGACTTCCTAAAGGCCCCCTAAAGGGGTCTTCTGTACATAGAAAATTTCCTATAGGGGTCTGCTATACATAGAAGACCTCCTAAAGGGGTCTGTTATACAAAGAAGACCTCCTAAAAGGGTCTTCTATACATAGAAAACCTCCTAAAGGGGTCTTCTATACATAGAAGACCTCCTAAAGGGGTCTTCTATACATAGAAGACCTCCTAAAGGGGTCTTCTATACATGGACTACCTCCTAAAGGGGACTTCTATACAAAGAAGACCTCCTAAAGGGATCTTCTATACATAGAAGACCTCTTAAAGGGGCCTTCTATACATGGAAGACCTTCTAAAGGGGTCTTCTATACATTGAAGACTTCCTAAAGACCCATAAAGGGGTCTTCTATACATAGAAGACCTCCTAAAGGGGTCTTCTATGCATAGAAGACTTCCTAAAGACCTCATAAAGGGGTCTTTGATACAAAGAAGACTTCCTAAAGACCTCCTAAAGGGGTCTTCTGTACATAGAACACTTCCTATAGAGGTCTGCTATACATAGAAGACCTCCTAAAGGGGTCTTCTATGCATAGGAGACCACCTAAAGGGATCTGCTATACATAGAAGACCTCCTAAAGGGATCTTCTATACATAAAAGACCTCCTAAAGGGGTCTTCTAAACATAGAAGACTTCCTAAGGGGGGTCTTCTATTTATAGAAGAACTCCTAAGGAGGTCTTCTATACATAAAAGATCTCCTAAAGGAGTCTTCTATACATAGAAGACTTCCTAAGAGAGTCTTCAATACATAGAAGAACTCCTAAAGGGGTCTTCTATACATAGAAAGTCTCCTTAAGGGGTCTTCTCTACATAGATATTTGCAATTGCTAAGTTATTTCCGGAATATTTGTTTTGAACTACAAGAAAGTTGTGAAGTTTTCATCATAGAAAAATGTATGCAAATATCAATTATCCTTAGCATTGATTTTCTCATTGACAATTTCCTCAACAACTTTTCATTCCTTAACATACCTATGATTTTTGTGATTTGATTACCTTTGATGTGATGACAAATAGGAAGTAAGGAATAGAATAGAATTCTTAAATAGAATAGAATTCTTTCATAACAAAAAGATAGATGCCTTAAAGGATTTATATATGAAATTCTATTTGTCAAATGATGACGACAAAAAAAGACAAAATAAAAAAAACTGAATATTATTTTCTTTTGTAGTTCCCTGGAAAAAGCTCTCTTGAAAACAAGGGAAATTGTTGAAGATGACTTCGATATGAAGTTGAGCATGAATAGAGTCGTCCACTTTGGTACACTATTACACATGACTTGTATGGGAATTGCGAGATTTGAATCAAATAGATAAAAAAGAACTACACACAGTTGTTGACAAATGAGGTCAAAACAATTCGGAAGACTTTAAAGTTGATGATAAGTATTTGCCTGCGAGCTACAGACAAGTTGATATTTATTTAAATGGATCTCATAATGTTTGTCTATGGTGCTTCATTGTTAATAGTTACAATAATTGGGAATTATATATTTTTTATTGTGAAGGTTACATAGGTGTGCAGATTTTTTCTATCAAAATTTTACAACAAACCTCAGTAAAATATATATTGCCCATTTGCCTCTCCACACCTAATACAATATGTTTAAAACAAACCGAAACCCCCTAAAAACCAAATCAAAACCAAAACCTTTAACAAACTATTTTCCAACCAAGCATAAACCTTACAAAATAAACAGCCCAATAACCGGTTACAGGGGAGTTTTTCTTATGTTTTCAGCATTGTTGCAAGGAAGAAATGGGCGGAATTACTTAACAAACCCTTCATTTTTATAACATTACAAAAAACGATATTCTTGCACTCAAAAAACAAAACAAATGTAAAACACCCAACCAAGAAAAACTAAACAAAATACAACAAAATTCAAACAAGAAAACACATGTTTAACATGCAAAAATGCTTAACGAATAATAAAGGGAATGGAAAGAAAAGAAAGAGGCAGAAATCACAAGGGACCATAAATACCTTCGTAAATGTAAGCAACAAATCGTAAAGCAAAAATATCAACAACTGACGATAGACAAAAAAGAACCAAAAGCTAACGGGAGTCTAACTACTAACTAGAATGAAAAATGTGTCCTTAAACACGTTCTCAGGAGGACCTTTTTGGGAAAACGATGAGTGCGAGCTATGCAAAGGAATCCTTTAAAAGAGTGCTTAGAAATGATTTCGTTAAAAGTTTTATGGGGTAAACATTACGAGTAGGTAGGAAGTAACAAGTTAAAATACTTAATTATCGAAATAGGGTGATAGCTAACCTAAGATTTTTTTTTATTTCTCTATAATCTCAATAGTGTAATATATAGGGACAGGCACTAAACAAATTTTTTACCCAAATAAAAAATGGTATATATTACGAGTTCTTAGAAGAAACATATGACCATTTTCCTGCCCATGGTATTATAATTACACTGTGCAACATTTTTAAGGTGATCTTGTGCAAACAATTCGAGCTGAAGATTTTTTGAAAGCCCTAGATGACGTTTTTCTTATGTGGTTTCTACAAAAGATAAGTTCTACTAGTTTAGGGCTACAATATTGCTGAAGACAGCAAGGCCAAATTCCTATTCGTTTCTGAGATAAAGGCCTGATAAATGCAAAAAAGTGTAGATTTAACCCGGTTTAGATGAGGCCATAAAATCCGAACTGGATCTGACAGGACAAAACCCAACTAGGGTTTTTGTAGTCTAAATATGTACTTTCAAAAAATCCATACTAGAATTTTCAGTTTTGCATAGAGTTATTCTATGCGATTTTAAGAAGAATATCTTTGGCCCAACTGTCGGAAAATTCAGTCTCCACAGTAAAACATCTGACAATGGAATGAGTCTGATAGACTTTGCAACGGCAAAAACATGGACGTTAGCAGTACCAGATTAAAGCATCTCGACATTCGTAAGGGCACCTGACGAAAGAGCAAGAAAACAAATTGATCACATTATGGCACTATGGGATGTACTATCGGTTTGAGGAGCAAAGACATAATCGGACCACCACCTTGCTGCAGCCAAGGTACTTGACCGATTAACCGCAGCAAATATACAACCAAAAGACTCAACACGGAGATTGAATATCGGTAAGCTGCAACCACAACATATAGCCACAGCATATTTCACTTAACTGGCCCAGTTGCTTAATGAGTGGCAAAATATTGCCCATCCGGTACAAACATACTTATATAACCGAGACCTTCACCAAGAAACCCATGGTGTTACCAGAGTGAAATATATGGCACACAGTACTTCAGAATCGATTTTTCGTGGTCAAAAGTATGTAACTTTAGAACGCATAGAGATATTTTCATTTTTTTTTGTTCGACAGATATAATCAATATCATCATAATCAACTTTCCGATCCATTAAGAAACATTCGAATTCGGTCTAGTAGTAGCAGAGGAATTCATTTAAAGTTGCTTCAAGAGCACAGTGTAGTGTCAGGTATATTGTCAAAGGTCATCGGAATAATTGGGCCATACCAATGCAGCTTTAGACCTGAAACAAACACAATTGACCAGATATTTACCCTTCGGCAAATCCAGAATACTCAAGAGATGCAGATCGACACTTACCATATTTTCTGTCGATTATAAAGCACCCAAATTTTTGCCAACCTATAATTTTTTTTGATCCAATAAAAGGTTATGCAGACAGGGCTCTGGTTTGCTTCTTGTTGCAAACTCTCGTTTGTTGAGGCAGCTGTTGTTCTTCCCTTGCCACGGATGGTTGGTGATCTTCTAGGACGAGAATGTATCAGTATAAATACCATTATAATCTGATTAACATGTCTATTGATCTCAAGATCCTCTTTTGTATATTTGGTCCTTTCTTTCTGGATCTTGAAGATCATTTTAGACATGCTTGGGTGGGGGTTACCTATCCAATCGATGGTGATTTGGATAGCTGTGTCTATAGCATCCAAGCAGATACCGCATCGACAACACGTTGTTATACAGACGCACCGACAAGAATTCGCCAGGAGCATCTGTTGTGTTGCAAGGATGTCTAAAGATTCTTTGTTTTCACAGCAGATGACATTGATTCCTATGTTTTTGAGCAGCGCTACCGAACTGCGCGTGTTTGGAAGGGGAACTTTCGCGAACACAACATCACGCAGACGATCTTCAATTAGGAGACGTCGATTGCCGCTGATCTTGCCATCAGAAACAGATCTGTTGATGACTGCTACTCAAAGTTCATCCGGTCTGTCTGTTTGTCTTCTGTTCAGCGCCGCTACCCATGAGAAAAAGATCCGGAAGACACCTTTTGGCTCAAGTTACCTGGAGAGGCTGACTTAGCTGTGTAGACTTTCCGGTTCTCCTTATTTTAATAGTGAACCTAAATGAACCTAACCGTCTTCACCGTATTCTTCGATGAGGAAGGGTTGGTTGTGGCAGGAGCTACACGCTCAGGTACAGCGGCCGATTTCGAGTCAGAATTACCATCCCTCTGGACCCTTGGCTTTATAATGATTCAGTTTTACGTTGATTCATCTTCTATGCTTTCAGCTTCCTCGACTTTGATGAGGACTCTGTTTGAGGAGGACTCACTTTGAAGAGGGAGTTGAAGTCAAGAGAGGTGAGTTCTTTGCATGGCGCTGAGTTAAGCCGGCATCCAATGCCTTAGCTTCCTTAGTATGATTGAGTTATTGTTGTATAGAATCCGATTTGGTTTTCTTATAAAAACCCCTGAGCTCCTTGGGAATATGCAGTTCTTATTAGAGATGAGTAGATAATCTTCTTTGAGAGAAAATGCTGGTCTTCTTATTTATAGAAGCCACTAAAAAAATAAGACGTCTCTTCGATGAATTGCAACTGGTCTTTTCTAAGGAGAACAACTAGTTTTCTCTAGGAAGGCAAATCATTTAATTCATATCCATGAAGACCAATTTCTGCAAAAGAAGTAAATGACCTTAAGCAAATTAAGTTATATAAAAATTTAACATATATAAGAATCCCTACGTGTTCTCCATAAACGGACTAACTTGTTTTATATAAAAAGACGGCGTGTTTTCTCTAAGAAAACGAATTCATCTTCTCCGCCAAGCAGAAACTTTAAAAGGAGGACACACTTGTCTTTTCTAAAAAGACCAAAGGAACTTCTACATGTTTTTTAGACCATCGGGTCTTTCCTAAGAAGGACACTCTAGAAAAAATCCTTTAGAATTTCTTGCAGAACACCAGAAAGTCCCATTTTAGAGAACTCGTTGGTATACTTTTAAAGTGCAGTGATATAGAGATTTCGACAACTTTTTCTTAAAAGCGCCAAATACTGCTTCATCTTCAAAACGGTTATCTACTACAATTGAATTCCCGCACACATACATACATAGATATGTATTTGTGAATGCACGCCATACCACTTTGTCGAAGACACAACCATAACTCAATACTTTTTGTCAGCACTTGTGTGGAGATGGTATACCAGCCACTAAAGACAACAAATAATTTATTGTTTGTTCAATGGAAGGAATTTTAGCGAACTACCATCACCTTCTGGTTTCAGTTCGCACTTAGGGTGTGTACTTTAGATATTTGGAGTCTCAAGTGAATTTGTCTGTGTCGCATGGTATAGTGGTGCTGCGTGCTGAAGAGTATGACACTTGTACCAGCAGAGGATGGACATTGATAGCGGCAAACATAAAGTTAGATTTGAAAATTGCATTGTTGTGAAGGTGGCTGGGGGTTGGCGTTCGGTCTATGTCTATGATTGGTTTGTAGGTCATAAAAATTCTTAAAAGAGATTTACACATTCACACTACATAGGTACATATGTACGTGCGTATGAAGTATTCTTGCATATATGTTTGTTTGTGTTATTGTTGTGAGCATGTGTATGCTGCATCTTTGCCATTATGTGTTAGTCATTCTCATGTCTTAGCTGTGAACATGCTCTCATATTTATGGCGTGTGTTATCTGTATTTTGATTGTGGTATGTATGATTGTTTTTTCGTCCTTCCACTTTCTTTCAATTTGTTGTTCCCTTTTTCTCACATAACATCGTAAAAAGTATGAGTAACACAAAAAGCTAAAACTATTTCTCTGCGTTTTTAGTACAAATCCTGCTTAAACTACAAATGCATCATTACTCAGGTTGTTGGTACAGTGATTCGGAGAATGTGAATTTGTGAGTGGATTTTTAAGAATATTTTTTCAACGACAAACACAGCCATAAGCGTGGATTTTGTAAGAATATTTTTTCAACGACCAACACAGCCATAAATGCGGGTTTTTTAAGAATATTTTTTCAACGACAAACACAGACATAAGCGTGGATTTTTTAAGAATATTTTTTCAACGCCAAACACAGCCATAAGAATTGATTTTTTAAGAATATTTTTTCAACGCCAAACACAGCCATAAGTGGGGATTTTTTACGGATATTTGCCATAAGCGTGGATTTTTTAAGAATATTTTTTCAACGACAAACACAGCCATAATCGTGAATTTTTTAAGAATATTTTTTCAACGACAAACACAGCCATAAGCGTGGATTTTTTAAGAATATTTTTTCAAGGACAAACACAGCCATAAGCGTGGATTTTTTAAGAATATTTTTTCAACGACAAACACAGCCATAAGCATGGATTTTTTAAGAATATTTTTTCAACGACAAACACAGCCATAAGCGTGGATTTTTTAAGAATATTTTTTCAACGACAAACACAGCCATAAGCGTGGATTTTTTAAGAATATTTTTTCAACGACAAACACAGCCATAAGCGTGGATTTTTTAAGAATATTTTTTCAACGACAAACACAGCCATAAGCGTGGATTTTTTAAGAATATTTTTTCAACGACAAACACAGCCATAAGCGTGGATTTTTTAAGAATATTTTTCAACGACAAACACAGCCATAAGCGTGGATTTTTTAAGAATATTTTTTCAACGACAAACACAGCCATAAGCGTGGATTTTTTAAGAATATTTTTTCAACGACAAACACAGCCATAAGCGTGGATTTTTTAAGAATATTTTTTCAACGACAAACACAGCCATAAGCGTGGATTTTTTAAGAATATTTTTTCAACGACAAACACAGCCATAAGCGTGGATTTTTTAAGAATATTTTTTCAACGACAAACACAGCCATAAGCGTGGATTTTTTAAGAATATTTTTTCAACGACAAACACAGCCATAAGCGTGGATTTTTTAAGAATATTTTTTCAACGACAAACACAGCCATAAGCGTGGATTTTTTAAGAATATTTTTTCAACGACAAACACAGCCATAAGCGTGGATTTTTTAAGAATATTTTTTCAACGACAAACACAGCCATAAGCGTGGATTTTTTAAGAATATTTTTTCAACGACAAACACAGCCATAAGCGTGGATTTTTTAAGAATATTTTTTCAACGACAAACACAGCCATAAGCGTGGATTTTTTAAGAATATTTTTTCAACGACAAACACAGCCATAAGCGTGGATTTTTTAAGAATATTTTTTCAACGACAAACACAGCCATAAGCGTGGATTTTTTAAGAATATTTTTTCAACGACAAACACAGCCATAAGCGTGGATTTTTTAAGAATATTTTTTCAACGACAAACACAGCCATAAGCGTGGATTTTTTAAGAATATTTTTTCAACGACAAACACAGCCATAAGCGTGGATTTTTTAAGAATATTTTTTCAACGACAAACACAGCCATAAGCGTGGATTTTTTAAGAATATTTTTTCAACGACAAACACAGCCATAAGCGTGGATTTTGTAAGAATATTTTTTCAACGACAAACACAGCCATAAGCGTGGATTTTTTAAGAATATTTTTTCAACGACAAACACAGCCATAAGCGTGGATTTTGTAAGAATATTTTTTCAACGACAAACACAGCCATAAGCGTGGATTTTTTAAGAATATTTTTTCAACGACAAACACAGACATAAGCGTGGATTTTTTAAGAATATTTTTTCAACGACAAACACAGCCATAAGCGTGGATTTTTTAAGAATATTTTTTCAACGACAAACACAGCCATAAGCGTGGATTTTTTAAGAATATTTTTTCAACGACAAACACAGCCATAAGCGTGGATTTTTTAAGAATATTTTTTCAACGACAAACACAGCCATAAGCGTGGATTTTTTAAGAATATTTTTTCAACCACCAACAAAGCCATAAGCGTGGATTTTTTAAGAATATTTTTTCATCGACAAACACAACCATAAGTGTGGATTTTTCAAAAATATTTTTTCAACGACAAACACAGTCATAAACGTGGATTTTTTAAGAAAATTCTTTTATTTTCGAAACATTAACCCATTACCACTGTTCCACTGTTCGGCATGCTACAAAAATTTTTAACATATTTCATCCATATAGTTTTCATGTGTCTTGCCTCTTTCTTTATCCCTTATCCTTTTTTGTGTCCATTTCAATTTCTTATGTTTTATGTCCGTTTTTCTCTTTTCTGTTATGAAAAAGATATGGCACGTATTGTGTTTAGAATTTCAATCAGTTTTCAGATATGATATTTATGTCTGCTACGGAATACTAATAAAAATCAATGGGTGTCCAGAGTCTCAGCAGGATAACAAGACAACCACCACAACAACAACAGCAGCCACATTAACAATGGCTTTGTCCAAAACTAAGAACGTAAAAATGTTAAGTTGTCAATTGCCTTTTATTTGTTTCGAAATATTAACGCATTTCAGAAGAGTGGTCCGTGCCAGTCATTGTGAACTGAATTGACACAATGGGGACATAAATAACTACACAAAGTATGTACATTAGGGATTTATGTTGAGCAGACGAGAAGCCAGAGAAGAAGAAAAAGAAGATGCCATTGGACAATTGCCTTAAATTCAGGTAAGACCATTAAAATCATTATATTGTACTTGGGTCAAGAGGTTTAGGGTTATTGAAACTTTATTGATGAATGTTAATATAAATTGATTGAATTTAAATGGAATACAGTTTTGAAATTTTATCAAGTGTATAAGCCAAACCGGTCGGAAGAGACAATGTGTATGTTTGGTGTTGCGACTGCCCTGACAGGGATCGTAAGGCAAAATTTCACGTTGAGCTGTGTTAAGTCTCTAAATGCAGATTGTTGAGGTCTGAATTTGAGTATATAATCGGCTTTTCGATTTATATAGACAATAAACGAATCATGGGGCTTCTATAAACTGAATACTTTTTACAGGTCTTCTAAACACAGATGACCTTTTATATTTCTACTATAAACAAAATATCTTTTATATGCAGAAAACCTTTTATAGGCATTCTATAGACAAAAGACCTTTCATAGGCCATCTATTGACAAAAGAAATCGTTTATAAACAAAGGACAGTTTATAGGTCTTCTATAGACAGAAAAATATCTTTGTACAACAGTCGGGAAATTCAGTCTCCACAGTAAAACGGAATGAGACTGATATACTTCGCAGCGATAAAACATCCGACAAGAACGACTAAATTGTTCACGTTGTGATGTTGCAGACATTCATCGGGTGTGTACGATCGATCCGAGGAGCACACATTGACTTAAATCAACATTCCAATAACTAACGAATAGACACAGCAAGGAAGTTGAACATCGTATATTCCACACGACTTTATGAACCCTTCTCATGTTCGGGTAATAGAGAGGATGTTACGAGATATCAGCACTGCTGCCGGCGCTCGCTATACGCCGGCTGGTCAAATAACCGAAGATAGACCAAATTTCCCATCACATGCGACGGGATTAGCAACTGATCGTGATGAGCTTCGTCGAGTCAACCTCAATGACCCCAGAGTCAGGTAGCTGACACTGGAAGTTAGCCGGTGAGCATAAACGGAACAAGTGGTTAAATCTTCTGAGGAGTTGCAATATTGGAGCCGGAATAAATGAATTGTAGGCAACGGTTAAGTCACTATCGAACCCTGGGAAGAAGGAGACATGACCTCAGACAGGTTTAGCGACGTTACATTGACTGATCCGAAGAGGTGAACAAGTTATTTTAATCGACGGCGACAAGGTGATCCGAAAAGGTGAACAAGTTATTTTAATCGACAGTTCCTTGAACATGCTCGAAGTGACGGAGTCAGGACGAGGAGTACTAAGTTGCATTAGATCTCCTCCTGCCGAGGAGGAACCACCACAAGTTACAATGAATGATGTTGCGAATGCAATATGGAACGCTAAATCATTCAAAGCGTTAGGCCCCTATTGAATCTCCATGGTAATGTTGAAACAACTGGATTAGCCAGGAATTGTGTATCTCACCTAAGTTCTAAACCTGTCGCTAGTCATCCACATTTTGCCCGAAGTCTGGAAAATGGTTGGACTTTCTACTGAAGCCAGGTAAGGATGCCAGCAAAGGTGAATCACACAGACCGATTTCGCTTTTGTCGCCCGAACCAAAGCCTAATGGCCTCTGGCTGATTTAGTCCTCCATAGCGTTAGAAATAGCTATTTAGTTGACGATTATCAGCATGGAATCCGTAAGTAGCACAGCACGACAACAGCGCTGCAAGCTATCGCCACACATATTAGCCGTGGAATCAATCAGCACAAACCATGCAATAGGACAGTGTTGGTGGCACTCGATTTATTAAAAGCCTTTGATACTGTCAAACTCTCCACGGTGTTTGAAGACATTGAGCAGGAGCCGGAAGGGGCTTCGGTTTGAACGTTGAAGCCAGTCGTTGTAAAAAAAGTTCAAGCCCCGTAGGATGAAACAAGGAGTTCTCTCGAACTGTATAAACTTTAACTCTCATGTTGATATCGCAACTTGTGCTAATGATTGTACAATCTAGGTGTCAGTTATCTTCCCTGATGCAATTTGTAAAAGGATGAACCCCTTTTTGATTGATCCTACCACCCTTTTCCACGCGAAGACTATTCAAATATCCGTCACTTAAGCAAGTCGTAGTAAAACAAGTTCAAGGCCCGTAGAATGAAACAGAGAGTTCTATCGAACTGTTTAAACTTTACCTCTGCTGTATTCCACCAACAATTGACGGCATTGAGATCGCAACGTGTGCTAATAATTGTACGATCTAGGTGTCAGTTATCTTCCCTGATGTCATTTGTGAAAGGCTGAACTCCTATTTGATTGATCCTACTACCTTTTTCCATGCGAGGAATACTCAAATATCCGTCACTAAATCTATGACTACTCTGTTCACCACATGGATTGCCGAAGTGAGAACTGAAACAGTAACTGCTTCAAGATAAGAGCCACCGTGGTACAGTGGTAAGCACGTCCGCCTTGCACTCAGATGTTCTGCGGGTATAGTCTATTTCGTCTGAAAGCATGTACCAAAAAAAAAATCTTGGAGAAAATGTCACTCAGATCTTCGAGCAGCCTTATATGTCATTTAAGTGAACTGTTTTGAACTGTTTTGGGGAGGCACTTACAGCCATAAGCGGGGATTTTTTAAGAATATTTTTTCAATGACAAAAACAGCCATAAGCGAGGATTTTGTAAGAATATTTTTTTAAGGACAAACACAGCCATAAGCGTGGATTTTTTAGGAATATATTTTCATAGACAAACACAGCCATAAGCGGGGATTTTTTAAGAATATTTTTTCAATGACAATACAATCATATGCGTGGTTTTTTTAGTAACCATATGGGGGTCTTCATGAAGGAGAGGCCCAACGTTACAACAGAGAACCCCTAGACCAGCGAGTCTATCAAACAGGTTTGAGTAACATTCACGCAGATGCAGTCGTAGATGCCATAAACACCCCCATCTATCGCAGTTGAGGAACATCAGCAGTCACGGCAAACCAGGTACCTTCGGCGCAAATACGCTCGGGATGCTGCACTCGTCTAAATTCCTATAGTCGCTTTTGTCTGAAAGCATGCACAAAAAAAAAATCATGGAGAAAATATCACTCAGATCTTCGAACAGCCTTATATGTCATTTAAGTGAAAATTTTAAATTATTCCATTTGAATTTGGAATTATTCTATTTGTACTCGATTTATTTTATTTGTAATTCGAATTTTTCCACTTGTAATTCGAAAATGTTTCGAATTACAAATAGAATAATTCGAATTACAAATAGAATAATTCGAATTACAAATGGATAAATTCGAATTTCAAATGGAATAAAATGTTACGAATTACATATGGAATTCTCGAATTACAACTAAAATGATTCGAATTACACCTGAAAAAGGTTTAGACCCCAAGTATGTTTGGACGAAATTCATTTCAGACAATTTGGAGTTGATTTAGTCATGTCCGTCCGTCTGTCTGTCTGCCTGGCTGGAGCGCACGATAACTTTCGAACGGATCAACCGATTCGGTCCAACATTTGGCTTTCGTAATATTTTGTCACTCCAGGGACGTACGCAAGGGGGTCAGGGACGACATGGTTTGGTCGAACAAAATTTGTTATGCTACTGTAAAAAATTATTACATATTTTCTTTCTCATAAACATTTTTTAATGATTGGAGATTTCAAATAAAATGAAAACTTATATTTTTCTGAAATTTCTGTTCAGAAAACGAGCATCATTAATAAGTTTTTTGAGACATTTTTTCAAATTTTTTGTTTGGACCTATACTCTTTTTGAGAGAAACTTCTAATGGTTTCTGAATTACTTCTTCATGTCATATCAATCCACTATTATATACGACTTCAGTAATGAATATACTCCATGTTATTCGAGCTATATAGAGGTTTCGAAGTATTACACTCAATGGAAATGCATGAAAAAATGACTATTGGAAAAAATTTATGATGGGGTTTTCCGTGGACAATATCTTAAAAGCCAATTAGAAATTTGTCTCAAAGGCATGACCAAAATTTTTTTATGCTATTTTTGACAAATTTTTTGCCAGACAGTAGGGGGAAAATGACGTAAAATCAATTTGTTTGCGTCAAAAGCAGCTAAAATCTGCTATATTTCGCAAATCCACTTGATTTTTTTCCCCGATCATCAACTAACTCTGTCCAACATTTTTAAGGTAGTCGTGTGCAAACAACTTCTACCGAGCATTTTATGAAAGTACCGACCCAAACCACAAACACACTATTTGGGTATTGTTTAGTCAGATCTAACTAAGATTTTATGTTCTCATCTTAAAATGGCTAAATATTGAATTTCTCAAACAAATCGGGGCTATATCTCGGAAACCAATTCCAAATTTTTACAAAAATCGACTCGAAAAACTGCATTAGCGATATAAGATGTATGCAATATCTAAAAGTTCCACAGTTTTGATATAGTATGCACCATATCTCCCAAACTTTTAAATTTGTCGTAATGATATCTTTGAAAACAATATTCGCTTCAATGTGATTCATCTCAACATGCCTTTCTTGTCTAATATCTTTATCTCTATCTTGTAACTTGAATATTTTTCCACGATCATGTAATAAATATATCAATAATTCACCACGAATTGCCAAGTATGAGAATAATCTATTCGTGTCAATGGTGTTTGATATACATGATGTAAAAAGAGTGACATAAAATACTGCTGAAACAACATGAAGGAAGCATTTTACATCTTCAGAATGTTCCAAGGAATTGTTAAGCGCACTTTTTGGAAGATTTTCTGTAAAGGTAACATGGTTTAACTCCCAATGGTTTAGCAGCTATTGACTAGAATTTCAGAAATTATGTAAAATTGTCTGTATTTAATCGATTTTTTGTATGACATATAAGTTCTGCTGCCTGAGGGCGTGTTACAATATTGCTAAAGACTGGAAAACCAATAATGCGAAAAGGGTCGTTTTAAACGTTCAACATAAGTGCACTGCGGTATCCTACTTTTCGTGGGCAAGTCCAAGCTTCCTGACAAAGCTCAAAATACTACGGTGATCAACTAAAATGACTTGTGATGGGGTAACTATTGAAAGGATAAAATCAATTTCCAAAATTGACTATGTCGCTCCATTTCTACAGGTACTTTCTCCGCAAAATTTTAACACTTCTGCGCTTTGATTTAAATTAATTTTTTAGCCAAACGTATGCATGTATTCCGAACGTCACAATCGTTAAGATAAATATTCCAAAAGTTTCGATATTTTTATTAGCATTTTTTTTTCGTCCAGATAGGCCATAACATTCTAAAAGCTCCTGAATACATATTTGTTGGGGAAAAATATTTGGAATTGTGTATTCACACAGGCTGAGAGCACATATCTTTTGGCCAATTTTTTTCAGAAATCAAACTGAGTCCAGCAAAGTGTTTAATGTCATCGAGTCCAAAAAAAGTCCACTCGTAAAATTAAAAAAATAATGCTTCTTCTGTAACAGCCGGAGCAACAATCATGGAATTTTTTCCAAATAAAGTGACAAAACGATTTTGCTAAGAGTTTGCCGAATGATTTGGCATACCCCAGACATGAGTTTTGTAGTCTCAAACAGTACTGCGAGAAGGATTTGGAGTCTATGAGTCGTAGTCGGTATCGTCCGATTTAAAATTTCTGAAGTTTTTAATTGTCTTGTACAGACTCTATCACTTCTAGTAAAGAAGCAAATTTGGCGTTTTATGACAAACAAGTAAAAAAGTATCAGTCGACTTGGCCGACAGAGATATACCCTCAGCCTGTGTATATTTGAAAAAAATTTTCCCAAAAAACGTATGTATTCAGGTGGTTTTAAAAATTTTGGGCGTATGAACCGACAAAAATGTTGATTAGGATTAAAGAGCAAAAGTTTTGCGGAGGAAATACTTAAAAGAATGGATCGACATTGACCATTATGGAAGTGGATCTCCAGCCACTACTATGGTGCCATAGACGGTTTTTACACCCTTCGGGCTGTTTGCTCAAGAAGTGTGGATTTGCCCTGAAAAAACTTTTACCATCGTAATTGAGGCAGCGAATGCATGTTGCATCAACAAAAATCAATGTGATTCGATAGCAGGTCCTAAAGTGAACTTATCCGAAATTTTGTTTGGGAGGTACTGGATGAAGTGGACAAATATAGTCCATATTTGAACCTGATCTATATCTGGTAGATATATTAGGATGTGTAAAGTATGGACCAATTCGGCCACTCCCTTCAAAATTTACCGTACGAACAATGTTTCCGAAAATTTTTGAAGTTTTGTGGGGGAGGTACCTGAAGGAGTGGACCGATATGGCTTATCTTTGAACTTAAACTATGTTTTGACAAAATATTACTAAGGCCAAATTTTGGACCCAATCGGCAGATCCGTTCGAGTGTTATCTTGAGCTTCAACCACCTCACACGCTGTTATAGGGGTTTTGTGCAACATTCAGGCTATTTTCTCAG
Source organism: Musca autumnalis (assembly GCF_047663935.1). Classification (NCBI taxonomy): domain Eukaryota; kingdom Metazoa; phylum Arthropoda; class Insecta; order Diptera; family Muscidae; genus Musca; species Musca autumnalis. The sequence goes on from NW_027411644.1 coordinate 80,903,928, forward strand.
GAAGTATGGACTTGCGCCTGATGAAACTTGTACCGTCGTATGGGTGGCAGTGAATACAAGTTGCTAAAACAAAAATCAAAGCGATTCGAGAGATGGTCCTAAACTGAACTCATCCGAAATTTTATGTGGGAGGTACCCGAGTCCATATTGGATCCTCATCTAAGTCTGGTATACATTTCTCGATTTGCAAAATATGGACTTAATCTGTTACTCCCTTCAAGAGTTATAGTGCGCACAAATTTTCCGAACATTTTCGAACTTTTGTGGAGGAGGTACCGGAAGGAGTGGACCGATATAACCCATCTTCGAACTTAAACTAAGTTTGGACAAAATATTACGAAAGCCAAATTTTGGACCGAATCGGTTGATCCGTTCGAGAGTTATCATGCGCTCCAGCCAGAGAGACAGACGGACGGATATTGCTCAATCGACTCCAATTTGTCTGAAACACATTTCGTCCAAACATACTTGGGGTCTAAAACCATTATTTCGATGAGGCACATTTTGCCCGAATGAAAGTGTATATACCCTCGTTAGCATAAATGCTGAGGGTATAAAAATAATGTTTTATTCTTAGGTTATCGACACAATATCTAGATATAGAAGTCCAAGTTGCACTTGCGGATTCGAGTTATTCTTCTTTTTCGAGGTATACCTTCCAACACATTTAACCCGTGGATAAATTAATTTCGAATAGAGTTATATAGGGATCGGATCAAAAGAATTCCCAAAATCTAATCTAAGATCTTCGAAATACTGAAAATCTTGAGATATCAAAAACAATTGCAATTCTCTGCGGTTGTAAAATTAAAAACTTTGATGTGGTTTTTTCAATTCTATATATCCGAGAACTTATATTTTATACTCTGTAAAAAATAAAATTGTACCCTAAATACTACTGAATTTATGTACGTTGTGTCAATATATCGTATAAAATCAACTTACAAACCCTTTAAAATAGCTTTACGTAACGCTACATAACATTCAAAATTTTCACGATTTTTGGTCAAGTTGGGCCCCCCCGAAATGAAATCCTGCGTACGTGCCTGGTCCACTCCTTTCGGTACCTCCCCCACAAAAGTTCGGAAAATTTGTGCGCACGACTCTTGAACTCGTGAAGGGAATAACCGATTTGGTCCATATTTTGCACATCATGTAATTTCTACAATACTTCTATTAGGTTCTATCTCAATCGGCCCACTTCTTCGGGTACCTCCCACATAAAATTTCGGAAGAGTGCAGTTTAGGATTTCGAATCGCTTTGATTCTTGATGCACCAACTTGTATTAACTGCTCGAATTACGACGGCACAAGTTTCATCAGGGGCAAGTCCATACTTCCTGAGAAAATAGCCTTAAAGGTGCAAATAACACCTATGACACCGTGTGTAGTGGTTCGAGCGCAAGATAACCATGTTGATTCTGTCCAAAGTTTGGCCTTGTAATATTTTGTCTAAACATAGTTTAAGTTCGAAGATAAGTCATATCGGTTCACTCCTTCAGGTACCTCCCCTACAAATGTTCAAAAATGTTCGGAAAAATTGTGCGCATGATTACTCTTGAAGGGAGCGACCGATTTGGTCCATACTTTACACATCCTAATATACGTACCAGATATAGATCAGGTTCGAATATGGACCATATTTGTCCACTGCTTCTGGTACCTCCCACACAAAATTTCGAATAAATTCATTTAGAGACCTGCTCTCGAGTAACATTGATTTTTGCTGAAACAAATTGCATTTTACGACGGTAGAACTTTTTAGGGGCAAGTCCATACTTCTTTGGAAAACTGCCCGAAAGATGTAACAAATCCCTATGGCACAATATGTGGCGGCAGGAGAGCACTATAACTCTCGAACTGATCAACCGATTTGGTCCAAATTTTGGTCTTTGTCATATTTTGTTCAAATTTAGTTACAGTTCGAAGATGGGCAATACCGGTCCACAATTTCCGGTACTTCACCCAGTATTTAAAAAATTTTACTTAGATGGTATGCACGATATCTCTTGAAAGAGGTAACAAATTTGGTCCAATATTTGGGCCTCCTTATATTTTGTCCAAATTTAGTTGAATTTCTAAAATGGCCCATATGGGGTACCTCCCTTACAAAAGTTCAACATTAGTGTCTTGGTGCAGTTTAGGGTCTGTTAGAAGATCCTTTGGAAATGTATACGGATTCGGTTCATTGTGGTCCTGTTTACAGCGAAATTATGTTTTCCGTGGTCAAGTTCATGCTTCCTGGCCTACTCGTCCAAAAGTTATACGATGACCCACTGAAGTGATTTGTGGCGCGATATCTATCGAAAAGATATGACTCCCAAAATAAGATCCACTTCCATAATGGACTATTTTGGTCCATTCCTTTAAGTACCTCCTCCGCAATACTTTTGAACTGTAAATCCTAATCCACATTTTTCCACATTACATCTGAACAAGTAAAAAAGTATCAGTCGGCTTTGCCGACAGAGATATACCCTCTGCCTGTGTGGACCGAAATACTTTCTTTCTAAAAAAAATATGCGGGGATATCGATAGATAGGGCTTTGTGTGGGTGGTACTACAAGGATTGGACAGATAGGGCCCAAATTAGAACATAAACTAAGTTTCGACAATATTTAGAGATCCAAAATTTTGGACCAAATCACGCTTACCATTTTAGCGAATATTTTCGAACTTTTGTGGGGGAGGTACTGGAAGCACCACCTTCGAATTTCATTTAATATTTGAAGAAATATTACAATATCCAATGTATGGACGAACGCTGTATTCGATTCGAGCTCTCCAGCCACTACATATGGTGCCATATGCCACAACTTTCGGGCTGTTTTCTCAAGAAGTGCGGTTGTCCCTGAAAAAACTTTTACTGTCGTAATTGAGGCAGCGAATGCAAGTTACTTCAACTACAATCAAAGTGATTGTCCCTTTTTATTTTTTTAATTCGATGGCAACTTTCAAAATCCCATTAATTTTGTACATTTCTTGATCTGTACTATTATCGGAAGTTTTGTTACTCTTTGTTACGATTTTTTTGCAGTAGTCTTTATTCGACATTTTTCCAAAACCTTAATCAACTACCTCGTCAAGCAATTAGGATTCTCGTTTGGGATAAAATCATCAATTGGTGATGCTTAGTTTGTGATTTTCAAAAGAAAATCGATTTCAAATTAACATATGATGTCAGGAATAAAACAACTTCTTCGTTCAACCAAAAAAAAAACAGCCTTCCCACAACCAAAGTATCTCTTTTTGATCCAACTAAAATGCTAATTTCCTTTCATCACATCACATCTCATCATCATCCGTTTATCCAGTGGTATCTTTGGCAGAAAATCTCTACGGTTTATATGTGATTCTTAACTGTTTTATTTGACTTTTATTGGAATTGCCTCCTCCTCTACAAATGGGAGCCATAACGTGATGCCATCGCAACAATTACAGCATCAAAATCCTTTTCTGTTTGCCATGGTAAGGGGTATTTTTTGCATTAAAGATGCAAGGATATGGCAAGCAGTGCCAGAAATAAAACGAAAAACTTTCAAACATTAACTAACACATCATTATCGTCACCATCAACACCTCTTTTGTAAGTGTATGACAAAGGCAACAAGAAAAAAAAACAGAAAAGGATCATCAGCAACAAAGTCAATAGCATTATAGTCATGAGAAGGAGGTTGGAAGGGGGAGGCACAAAGAAATCAAACTAAACACATTTCACCCGCATAAGAAAACACTTAATTTACAATGGCAATCCTTAAGAAGTGATGTTGTTGTCTTTTTCTGCTTCTTCTCCATTCGTTTAGAAATGTTTTTTTTTTTCTTCTTGGCTTCTTTTAGATCTCTTTGACAAATCCTTTCCCTTTTCCTGTTAAAGGGTCTATTTTACATTCATTTAACTTTCCTCACGCATTGTTGAATTTGTATAAAGGCCGAGAAGGGGGTAAAGGAGGAAGGAAAAAAACAACATTTTCCTTGAGCAAAAATGAATGTGTTAAATTTAACCCGAAAGCAAAGATTTACATATCATTTGAAAAAGCATCTTTCAGCAGTTGCTTTTTAGGTGGGGTGAAGAAGTGAAGGGAGGGGAAATATTTGCCTCCATTGGAAAAGTAAATAATTCAAGGAAACAGATTCATTTTCGGCTAAATTATAGCCGTAGCAAGCAAGGAAGTGCCATTCTTGTATGGTGGGTGTGTACAAATTCCGACATTTTTGCATGTGTTTCCTGTCTACAAAGGCTTTTGGGCATATGCAAAAGGCACATAAATTCAGATATGTTTTTTTTTTTGTCGGCGAACATTAATGGCCAAATGGGGAGAAATCTAAAATCTCATAAACATATTCACATAAATGTGAAAGGAATTTTCCATCCTTTCAACGAAAGCAACAAAGTATTTCCGAAAACAACAATTGGAATTGAAAATGAAGTTGTTTTAAGCAGTGGAATATTGAAAATTTAGAACAATGTTATAGTTTTAAGGAAACTCTTCAAAAGTGGTCGGAACTATAATTGTGGATTTAAAAGGGACACTTGTGGATTTTAAAAGACTGCAAAAGATATCATTGCACCCTTTAGCTTTTTGACTATACACGCAGAAAAATATATATTAGAAATATGTTTGGATCTAATGAAATATTTGTTTGGGACTGGTTGCAAACAAATATATGTTTGGATCCAAACATAATTAGTTTGTGTCCAAACAAATATATGTTTGGCAACATTTTGTAACATATCTGAATTTTATTTGTTTGGCTACCAACATATTTTTTATATTAGAACCTATTTTTATGGGTGGAGAGAGGGATTTTTGTCAAAGAGAGTAACTACAGGGCTCTCACGGATGCGGAATACTGTTTTATTACAAAGAGCTGTGTGTATGGTGTAATAGAAGACGCAGAAGGTTTGGCCAAACACGTGTATATCGTGCTTTGTTGTTGTTAACCAACGTAGCAGAAATCGAAGGAGAAAAGAAAAAATGTTGTTCTTTTTTCTTCAGTTTTCTAAATACAATCGTTGAGTTAAGACAATAAAGTGAGTAAATAAATCAAAGTTTTGTGTTTCCTTTAAGAAACTGTGTTTTTTAGTAAATTAAATGCCCAATACATTTTATAATTGGATGTTTTATAATTAAATCAAAAAGGTGAATGGAAACATTTTATTGATAATAACAATAATCTTTATATATAAAACTCAATTGTCGTTTGTTGGTAATTGAATCAGTTGAAAACGGCTAGAGCGATTTGGATAATTTTTTGTGGAAATGTTAGTTATAGTCCAGTTAGGTTTTTATGCAAAGAAAAATTGGCCACGCCCACTTTTCCGCCCACTTTTATAAATATTTTATATCTACGGAACTACTCAATAGATATTCCCTGAAATTTGCAGGGAACGTAGAGTGATGGCCCCCGGTTCAAATAGGCTACATATTTGGTTGAATTTCGGATCGGGCGGGGTACCTCCCCTATGCCCTATTTTTGTAAAAATGCAATATTTGCAACAATTACAAATGTATCGCCTTGAAAATTAATTTCCGAGTCAATGGCGATTGTGTCTCCGACCTTACGTGCTTATATGGGGCATTAAGACTGGACAACGCCCACTTTTTTAAATATGTTATATCTACGAAACTACTAAATCGATTTTCCTGAAACTTTCAGCGAATGTACAGGGTTGGTCCCCGATAAAAATAGGCTACATATTTTTTGACTTTCGGATCGGGCGGGTACCTCCCCTATGCCCTATTTTTGTAAAAATGCAATATTTGCAACAAATACCAATGTATCGGTTTGGGAATTTATTTGCGAGTCAATGGCGACTGTGTCTCCAACCTTACGTACTTATTTTGTGACTTAAGATCCGACCACGCTCACTTTCTAATTAGGTTATATCTACAGGGGATTTTCAAGAAAATCGCGATTTGTGTAAACTTTTAAATCTTTATAAATAAACATCAAATATCGTTCGTTGGTAATGTCATCAGTTGAGAACGGCTGGACCGATTTTCGACTTGGGTTTTTATGCAAAGAAAATTTGACCATGCCCACTTTTACGGCAACTTTTTCCAATTTTCTATTTTTATCATTTCTACAAAAACTACTGAACCGATTTTCCTGAAATTGCCAGGGAATGTACAGAGATGGTCCCCCGCTTAAAATAGGCTACAAATTCAGTTGATTTTCGGAAAGGGCCGGGAACTTCCCCTATACCCTACTTTTTTAAAAATGTTATATTTACAATAATTACGAATGTATCTATTTGGAAGTTAATTTGCGAGACAAATGTGGTTGTGTCTCCGACCTTACCTACTTTTTTTAGGAACCACAGACTTGACCATACCCACTTTTTAAAATATGTTACATCTACAAAACTACTGAACCGATTTTCGTGAAAATGTCAGGGAATGTACAGGCATATTTTCTTGAATTTTGAAGAGGGCATATTTAAAAAAACGCCTTACATTTATGAATAATAATAAAATGCTGTCATAACCCAACTTAGGTTTTTGGAAAGAAAAGTTTACCACGCCCCCGAAAACAGGTTATATATTTTATTGAATTCCAGAGGGGGCGGGGTATGCGATATTTAAAAAAAAAAAACGTTATATTTGCAAAAATTATGTATGTATCGGAATAAAAATTGACGGATTAATCTGCAATCTAGGTACTTCTTTGGGGCGTATAGGCCCGACCAAACTGTTTTTTTAGTATGTCATAACTCCAATACTACTGAAGGGTTTTCCATAAAATTTGCAACAAAAGCTCAATGTTTGCCGCTGTTATGTGGGGTACCTTCCCCATGCCTTTCTGTTAAACGCTATATGTATAAGCCAAAGTTATGATTATATCGGTTTCAGCATACATTTTGGTAGGCAATGAAGTTGTGTGCACCCTAGGACCGGACCAGGCCCACTTTTTTTAATATGTTATATCTTGAAAACTGATGGCCCACTCTTTTCAAAACATTATTTTTCCAAAACTACTGAACCTAATTTTCAGAAAATATTCAGGAATGTCCCGTGGTCCAAAATGCTATATATTTGTAGACGAATTTCGGGGCCTATTATTTTATAATCGGTGTATTTGTTAAACTTATGAGTGCATCAGGTTGCAAATTAGTTTTCGAGACAACGGTGGTTGTCCCCCGATCAAGAAAAACTATATATTTACAAATGTACTTAAATGGTGAGGTTCAACGGTCCATCAGCCATGAAAAGCTAAAACATATAGGTCTAAATAAGCGGGAGAATTCGATTTAATCATTTTTTTAACTTTTATTATTAGATCGCTTAAGGATAAAGACAGTGACATGGACGATAATAAATCCTAAAAGCCACAAATTGGCGAAAATCCGACAAAGTCCGTAAGAGAAAAGAAATGTTACAGACAAAATCTGTTGATAAATTTAAAAATCCTTCTCGGTTTGACAATGGACCGAAGAAGTGAGGTAGAAAATACCTACTTTTGAATTAAAACTCATTACGACGGGCCAGCAACGCGGACCGGGTCTGCTAGTACATGTATATATTTGAAATATGGATGTACCTATTAAATGTATTTGATTCCAGATGCCGATTTCCGCTGATGATTTCAACTTTGAGGAAAATGTGTTTTATTTCACAACTAAGGAGACGCGTTTAACGATGTATTTTATTTTTTTTTTCCTTTTTAAAATGTGACATTTTGTAAATATTTTCATTCCGTTTTTCTTTTATTAAAGTCTGTTATGTATTTCTTTGGAATTTTTATGTACCTATGTGTCTGTTGTTGCATTTGTGTTTGGTATTTCTATGCCTTTAAATAAACCACCAACATTTATAAATGTGTGTATGTATTTGAGATAGCCAATGAGCGTTTACTGAGAGCAAGTGTGTTTACATTTAAATTTACTTGCTCTCAGTAACCGCCCACTGGTGCATGTGTTTGTTTTTTTGTGGCTTGGTCGGTTTGTATTTATATTATATCTAAACAAATATTTGTTTGCATCCAAACATAAACTTGTTTGCAGGACATATGTTATGTTTGGGACTGATTGCAAACAAATATACATATATTTGCTGCAAAATATGTTTGGGACATATCACTGTGCAACATTTTTATGGTGATCTTGTGCAAACAATTCGAACTGAGGATTTTTTGAAAGTACAGACCCAAACGACAAGAAACCCTAGTTGGGTTTTGTTGTCTCAGATCCAGCTCGGATTTTATGGCCCCTTATAAACATGGTTAAATATTGAGTTTTTAAAGAAATTCGGGGCTATATCTCTGAAACCAACGCGAATCTTCTTCTGACCTCTGAAGCAAATATGTAGATAAGGACAAGAATAATATTTTTGGAGAAATAATGAACTCGAAAAACTACATTTATTGCCTCAAAATTCAAAATATATGCAAAAATACCACATTTCGCACCGTATCTCCAAAACCGTTGATTTTTTCTGAATATTTTATTTTGGAAAAATATTCCCTGGAATCTAATACACAACTCTTCAGAACATGTCATTCTTGTAAAATGCCTCTATGCCGTAGTTTTCAGTACATTTTTCAACGACGATTTAATAAAAATGTCAATAATGTAGTGAAATCCGAAATGCGAGAATAAACTGTTGGTGTGAACTGTGTTTGAAATACGTGTTGTAAAAGATATGATGCAAAATACCGCTGAGAAACAACATGAAGTATGCATTTTAGAGTTTCAGAATGTTCTAAAGAATTGTTGAGAACTTTATTTGGAAAATTTTTGCAAAAGGTTACTTGGTTCAACTCCCAATAGTTTAGCCGATACCGACCAGAATTTCAGAAATTATGTAAAATTTTCTATATTTTATAGATTTTGATGCCCTAGATGGAGTTTTTCTTATGTGGTTTCTTCAAAAGATAAGTTCTACTAGTTTAGGGCTACAATATTGCTAAAGACAGCAAGGCCAAATTCCTATTCGTTTCTGAAAAGCCTGATAAATGCAAAAAAGTGTAGATTTAGCCCGGTTTAGATGAGGCCATAAAATCCGAACTGGATCTGACAGGACAAAACCCAACTAGGGTTTTTGTAGTCTAAATATGTACTTTCAAAAAATCCATACTAGAAGTTGTTTGCATTTTCAGTGTTGCACAGTGTATGTGAGAGAGGCCTTTTTGTTTCCTCCGTGTTGGGAGTATATACATTTCCATACGATAGAAAATGTGCCTTATCGATGGAATGGTTGTAGGCCACATATATTTTAAGATCAAATCCGTATCTGACATTTTTAAGTCACGTAACTTTGTTCGTTCGTCTGCATGAGTGACGCCGACTCATATTGGATCAATGATATGGGGCCTACTTTTTAATGTCGAGTATGAACGGCGTGTCTTACGTCACCACGGCTAGAGAAGTTTTTCATGGCTAAAAAACTCCAACCTTATCGTCGAAAATTCTGATTTTGGTGAGGTATTAAACTTCAGACCTGCAAAATACGGGGCGGACGTGCTTACCTCTGGACCACGGTGTCGCCCGTATAGCCTATATCTCCCGTTTTTGATATGTCATCATCGACTGGTTTTAGGGGACTTAAATGTACATCATGAGTTGTGACATTCGGTTGAGCAGATATAACAGAGTAGCATGTCGGTCAATGAGGAAGTCCCAACCAGAATTAATGGGGAGTGTCGAAGTTCGCCAAACCTGTCATTGTGTCACCTTTTCTGACAAAGACGTGACGTCTCAACCCGTCGTTTCTCTTGGGTTTGAACATCCCTCTACAATCGTCACACTTTCATCAATCATGGGAAGTAGGGTGTGACTATAAAAAGAAGTAGGGTGTGACTATAAAAGCCTCGTCGAGGCGACCCCAGAGTCAAAGGACTGATGCTAGAAGTTAACAGATTGGTCGGTGAGCAGCCTCTACGAGACGACCTCAGAATCAGAGGACTGATGATAAAGGTAAAAAGATTGGTGGGTGAGCACAAGAGGCAAAATCGGTAGATCAACTCTCTATAATCGTCTCCATGAGCGGACCAACAGACTTCATCACCTCCGAACGCCGGGTCAGACAATTTTCCTACAATCATCTCCATCGACAGACCACCGGACACAATCACATCTGAATGCCGCACTTTTATTAATGATGGGAAAGAAATTCACCAATAATTTCACCAAGAAAACTGCAAACGATTCTGATACTCGGTTAAAAGAAATGACGTTCCGGGATATCATCACTGCTGCAGCCACTAGCTTTATACCTACCGGTCGAATACCCGAGGTACGACCAAATTTCCCAGCGGAGACAGGGGTATGGCTAGCAAATGAACGTGTTCAGCTTTGTCGATCCGACACTGGTGAGCACAAGAGCAACAAGTAAAAAAGTATCAGTCGGCTTGGCCGACAGAGATATACCCTCAGCCTGTGTGGATTGAAATACTTTTTTTCCCAAAAAAAAACTTATGTATTTAGGGGGGGTTTTCAAAATTTTGGGCGTATGCCCGACAAAATTAGCCAGCAAAATGTTTGCCTCCAAAGATGCAGTTAAATTATCCAATTATGCATTTTCACTCACGATTTTTACAAGAGCGTGACTACTGAAAGATGCTCTCCATAGCACTGCATTTTAACTAACCCTTTGGCACTGTATTTTAACCGACCCTTGTCACTGCATTTTAACTGCAAATGGATGTGATTCTTTGGATTGCATCCAAAAGCGGTTAAAATGTGAGGAATGGAGTGCCTTTTTCATGACTCCGTTTAAACTGCATCAAAACATGCCGTGATAGAAGTAGTCTACATTGCACTGCTTCCAATTTATTTTGCTGGGTATGGATAGGTTTACAGCTCAAAAATGTGCGGGGATAACGATACATAGGACTTTTTTTATCACACTAGCCTAGGAAAAACATAATATCGCTGTAAACAGGGCCACTAGGAAAACCTTCGGTAAAAATGTCCAAAGGATCCTCGAACCACACAACAATTTTGAACATTTGTGTGGGTGGTACCACAAGGATTGAACAGATATGGCCCAAATTTTAACAAAAACTAAGTTTGGACAATATTCAGATATCCAAAGTTTGGACCAAATCGGTTGCTACGTCTACGAAAAATCGCGCGTACCATTTTAGCGAATATTTTCGAACTTTTGTGGGAGAGGTACCGGAAGGAGTGGACCTATAAGCACCACTTTCGAATTTCATCTAATATTCGAAGAACTATTACAATATCCCAAGTGTGGACGACTGCAGTATTCGGTTCGGGCTCCCCAGCCACTACATATGGTGCCATAAGGGTTTTTATAACGTTCGGGCTGTTTTCTCAAGAAGTCTGTACTTGCCCCCTAAAAAACTTTTACTGCCATAATTGAGGCAGCGAATGCAAGTTGCTTCAACCAAAATAAAAGTGATTCGAGAGCAGGTCTTAAAGTGAATTTATCCAAAATTTTGTGTGGGAGGTTGCCGAAGGAGTGGACAAATATAGTCCATATTCGAACCTGATCTATATCTGGTAGATATTTTAAGAATGTGTAAAGTATGGACCAACTTGGTTATTCCCATCAAGAGTTATCGTGCGCACACATTTTCTGAACATTTTTTAACTTTTGTGGGGGAGGTACCTGAAAGGAGTGGACCGATATGGCTAATTTGCGAAGTTAAACTAAGTTTGCACAAAATATTACGAAGATCAAATTGTGGACCGAATCGGCAGATCTGTTCGAGAGTTATCTGCGCTCCAACCACTACACACGGTGTCATAGGGGTTTTTTGTACCTTTCAGGCTATTTTTCTCAGGAAGTATGATGAAACTTATACCGATATATGGGGGCTGTGAATACAAGCCGCTACAACAAAAATCAAAACGATTCGTGAACAGGTCCTAAACTGAACTTTTCCGAAAATTTTGTGTGAGATGTACCCGAAGGAGTAAACCGATTGGGTCCACATAGGAACCTCATCTAATCCTGGTAGAAATTTTACGATGTGCAAAGTATGGACCAAATCGGTTACTTCCTCCAAGAGTTATCGTGCGCACAATTTTTCCGAACATTTCCGAACTTTTTGTGGGGGAGGTACCGGAAGGAGTGGACCGATATGACCCATCTTCGAACTTAAACTAAGTTTGGACAAAACATTACGAAAGTCAAATTTTGGACCGAATCGGTTGATCCGTTCGAGAGTTATCGTGCGCTCAAGCCAGCCAGACAGACAGACGGACGGACATTGGTAAATCAACTCCAAATTTTTCTGAAACACATTTCGTCCAAACATACTTGGTGTCTAAAACCATTATATATTATGTATATATCGGTAGACTACCTCTCTATAATCGTTTCCATCAGCGGATCGACCGGCCTTATCGCCTTCAAACGCCGCACTTTCATCAATCATGGAAAAGCTAATTGGCCGAGTTTTCAGAGAGTTCAACAATCAACGCTTCAGAGAAGCGCTCAGCCCTTCTGATGTTCGGGTAGCAGAAAACATGTTCAGGGACATCATTGAATACCGGAATATCCGAAGTGGGGCCAAATTTTCGATTAGAAGTGGCGGAAAAACCAGTATCAGGAAGCTGACACTGGAAGATAACAGGTTGGGCGGTGAACCTGAACATTGGAGTCTGAATAAGTAACTTGTGGGCCACGGTTGAGTCGCACTCGAACCCTGAGAAAAAGATAGGACCTCATTTAAGTTTGACGACGTTACGCACAAGTTATTTTAATCGAAAATTAGTCAAGTGACAAGGCGCAGACGTCTACATTACCATGCTGAAACGTTTGGATTAACCAGTTCACTAATGTTCTCAACCTGTCGTAAGCTATTTACATTGTGTCCGAAGTCTAAAGCACGGGTAGGTGCTATTAAAGCCAGGAATGTTTAATCGTTCAGACCGATTTCGCTTTTGTTGCAGGTAGTGAAGACTCTGAGGTTTACTTCAGCGTCAGAAATAGCTATCCACTTGCTGATCATCAGCAGGAGCAAGCACTCCACACTGTTTGAGGACATCGAACAGACAACCCTCACTCCAAGTAAGGAACGTAGGGTAATCAGTTATATGTGTGGACGCCAGTCGTACGTGGAATTCAAGAAACAAGAAGTCCAAGCCCCGTAGAGTGAAACAGGGAGTTCCCCAAGGTGGGGTGATATCTCCGGACCTCTACCTCTCCTGTATTCCAACGCCTCCAGACGTCATTGTGATCGTAACGTATGCGGATGATTATACGCTCTTGCCGTCTGGTACTTTCTCTAATGTCATTTGTGAAAGGCCGAATTCCCATTTGACTGATCGTACAACCTTCATCCGCTACTCTGTTAACCACATAGATTGCGGAGATGGTAGAACAGTTCCTACCTTTAACCACACCTGGATCCTTGGAGTCACTTTCGATAGCAAGATTAAGTCGTCCGCGCCATCATATTGTGTTTAGGACCCTCCCAAAGTCCATGCTTTCTGGAATTTTTTCCCAAAACCTATAAGATTACATACGGAGGCCCACTAAAACGGCTAGTGGGCACGATAGCTATAGAAGGAAGTGACTAAAATTAGTCCTTCCTCCGCATGTCGTCATATTTCTTTCGAATATATCGGATAACTCCTTCGAATACATCCCACGAAGGGATCATATCTCTAAAATTATGTTTTGTGGGACAATTGAATGAATAAGTCCGAAATTAACCCTAAAACGTGTTTTAATGATTTGGTGTGTTCTGAGACATATAGTAGAATTTTATGACGATCAATTTTTTAGAATATTTGGATTTTATATGATCACATTTTAAAAGATTTTTTGAACGATTTTCGAAAAAAGGACAAAAAACCCCTTTGATGAACCGCATGATGGTTAAAATTTTTAATAAAAATATTCCCTATATCCTCTTTAGTAAAGTTGCCAAAGACACTATGTATATAAGAATTCCAAGATATCTTAACTCGAATATTTCGAAAAAAACTAAACTGCCGATGTAAACTTTAAAAACGCCAAAAGTCGATCTAGGTCCAGGTTTATACTGAATGCAGTCTTTGAGATCACTTTTACCATCCAGCGGAAATACTGTTTTAAAAAAGGGGTGCCTCGTGCCTTGCAATGTCAGCGTTCGATTCCCAGACCAGGCAACATCACATTTTCAACTGTTACAAAAATGCCGCTCAGCAACCCTTAGTAATGTTGGCGACATATAAAAAAATATGTCCCATATTGTTAACATAATATAAATAGGAGTACCCTCATTGGGTGACGTAGGGGATGAAAGATACCAAGGAACGGTCCTGACCGGTTTTAACATGGCAAAGCCCAGGATTTATCTTGGTCCCTCTTTCATCTCAAGTGGACACTGACCTCCCCGTGGTGTCACCTGGGGAACTGCCTTTAACACCCGTTAAAGGTAGTGAGCTAACATGTGCCGCGCGTTCACCCATAAGAACGTTAAAAACTTGGGTTTGGGCGTCGGGTTAGTAACCCTCCCCTAGAAAAAAACAGCCTACTATGAAAAAACGAAAGAAAAGAAAAACAAACCCCTCTAAAGTTGACGAACCCCGCAAACGTTTTAAGGACCATGATCTGCGAATCTGCACCTGGAATGTTCGCACTCTTTATAGAGAAGGTGCAGTCTTCGCATTGACAGACGTACTTGGAAAGTACAAAGCCGATATTACTGCCATACAGGAAATACGATGGACTGGGAAAGATGTCACAACAACACCTAAAGGTGACGCACTATATTATAGCTGCCATGAAACAAAGCATGAGTTTGGTTGCGGTTTTGTAGTTGGTCGGAGGTTAAAACATCTGGTCTCCAGCTTCACCCCAGTGAATGAAAGACTTGCTACAATTCGATTTAAAGCAAAATTCTTCAACATCAGCTTTATCTGCGCTCATGCCCCAACCGAAGACAAGGACGAACAGACCAAAGATATATTCTACGAGAGCTTAGAAGAAACATATGACCGTTGTCCTGCCCATGACATTAAAATTGTTCTAGGCGATTTTAATGCCAAAATTGGAAAGGAGAATATCTTTGGACAAACAGTTGGGAAATTCAGTCTACATAGTGAAACATCAGACAATGGAATGAGGCTGATAGACTTCGCAGCGGCAAAAAACATGGTAGTTAGCAGTACCAGATTTAAGCATATCGATATTCATAAGGGCACTTGGCTGTCTCCAGACCAAAGAACAATAAATCAAATTGATCACGTTGTGATAGATGGAAGACATTCATCGAGCGTGTGGGATGTACGATCGTTCCGAGGAGCAAACATAGATTCGGATCATTACCTCGTTGCAGCAAAGGTACGTACCCGTCTAAACGTTGAAAATAAAGCACGGACAGACACAACACGAAAGTTGGACATCGCCAAGCTGCAAACACAACAGATAGCCACAGCATATTCCACTCAACTGACCCAATTGCTTAATGATAGCGCTTCTCGTCCCGATAACATATCAGCACAATGGCAAAATATTGCCCACTCCATGCAAACAGCCGCAAAATCAGTACTTGGATACCAGAGACCTCCACCAAAGAATCCGTGGTATGACCAGGAGTGCCGTGCTGCTACCGAAGAAAAAAATGCGGCATATAGGGCTACTTTACAATCAGTAGCAACGCGTAGCGCACGAGAGAGGTATCGGGAGAAAAGGAGAGAGGAGAAACGTCTTTTCCGCAGGAAAAAGAGAGAAATGGAAAAGAGGGAGTGTGAACAAATGGAGATGTACAGGAGACAGAACGAAGTCCGAAAATTCTACCAAAGAGTGAAGCATCAAACTGATGGCTTTGGTACAGGAATATCCTCCTGTAGAGATCAACAAGGTAATTTGGTAACTGATACAGATAGTGTGCTCAGGATATGGAAAGAACATTTTTCCAAACTGTTGGTATCCGATAGCAGTGAAGACGGCGAAGATACCACAAATCCAATCCCAGATGATGGTATTGAATGTATACCGCCCAGCCAAGATGAGGTAAGGACAGCAATAAACCGGCTGAAGAATAATAAGGCGGCAGGAGCAGATGGCCTACCAGCCGAGCTGTTCAAAACCGGAGGCGACACGCTGATAAGGTGTATGCATCAGCTAGTTAGCACCATCTGGCAGAAAGAACGCGTACCCGACGATTGGAACGTGAGCATCCTATGTCCAGTCCACAAGAAGGGTGATAAAACTGTATGCTCTAACTATAGGGGCATAAGTCTGCTCCCTATTGCATATAAGATAGTATCTGGCATATTGTGTGAGAGACTAAAGCCTATGGTCAATGAAATTATTGGACCTTATCAGTGCGGCTTTAGACCTGGCAAATCCACCATTGACCAGATATTTACCTTGAGACAAATCCTGGAAAAGACCCAAGAAATGCAGATCGACACCTTCCATCTTTTCGTCGATTATAAAGCAGCATTCGACAGCCCTATACCTTCAAAGGTGTTCCAAGCCATGTCTGATTTTGGTATTCCTGCAAAGCTCATTCGACTTTGTAGAATGACATTAACTGAGACGAGATCCTCAGTTAAAATTGGAAAGAACCTCTCCGAAGAGTTTACTACCAAAAGAGGTTTCAGACAAGGAGACGGCCTGTCGTGTGATCTATTTAACATCCTACTGGAAAAGGTCATACGAGACGCGAAGGTCAAAAGAAATGGAACGATATACACGAACAGCCACATGTTACTGGCTTATGCCGACGACATTGACATCATGGGTCGATCGGTAAAGGAAGTAACTGACACCTTTGCAAAAGTCGAAAGAGAATCTGCTAAAGTTGGTCTGGCAGTAAACGGCGTAAAAACCAAGTTGATGGTATCGACGCGTAATATGTCCATAAACACCGCACCATCTGTGAATGTTGGTACCTATAATTTTGAGGTAGTAAAGGACTTCGTCTACCTCGGCACCGCCATAAACACAACAAATAACATCAGTTGTGAAATACGAAGAAGAATAGTGTTGGCTAACAGATGCTACTTTGGGCTGAGTAAGCAGTTTAGGAATAAAGCCACCTCTCGTCAAACAAAAATAACACTGTACAAAACACTGATACTACCCGTGCTAATGTATGGTTCCGAAGCATGGGTACTTGCTCAAGCAGATAAGGCAGTGCTTTGTGTGTTTGAGAGAAAAATTCTTCGAAAGATCTACGGGCCAATCTGTGTTGACGGCGAATATCGGCGTCGTATGAACATCGAGCTGTATCAACTATACAATGACATCAATATAGTTGAACGAATCGAGATACAACGATTGCGATGGCTAGGCCATGTTATAAGAATGAGTGATGATGAACCCGCTAAAAAGGCGTATAAATACGGGCCGCATGGAGGTTCTCGCAGATCTGGAAGGCCAAAGCTTCGTTGGAGCGAACAAGTGAAACGAGATATCACAAAGCTACATATCCCAGATTGGGAAAATACAGCAGCAAACAGAGAGGATTGGAGATTTTTTCTTAGTACGGCTTATGGAACAAATGTTCTGTAAAAGGCCAGCTAAGTAAGTAAGTAGTACCCTCATTGATACGAGAGAAGTTCCCTTGGTCTTTCGGTGATGTTTGTGGTATTATATACCTTCTGTTATTGTTCTTTTGTACTGTCATAGACTGAGGGTATTTTATTTCAGGCAAATCTGACTTATTATTTTTCCAGAAATTTTCTTTATAGCAGTGACATTTTTAAGAAATTAGTTTAGAAAAGCTTCTTATAAAGTTATCGTTAATAGATCTGATAGCCGTATACTATTTAAAACTAAAGAGAAATAAAAACAATTCCTTTCTTTTCGCCCTCCAACGGGAATATTTAGGTTTATATGAACATAAAAAATCTCTGTGCCCACAGCATCACTTCATTGCTGGTATAGCCTTTTGCTAAGATTTGGGTTGTGGACTTTATTTGTGGCCTAAATCAAATGTTGGACTATCTTTGCAATTCCCTTCCCTTATCCCGCTGTCACATAATATTCCGTTTCCCAAAATAATAGGCTGCCTAGACAAGAAAGAAATCTTGCCACCATCCAGTCAGCCAACCAGGCAGCTACTAAATAAAATAGAACTAACTAAAGGAACTTTAAGAAAGGGAAAAGAACACGATAAGTAACGGAAACAAGCATATCCTTGAAAACGAACCAAAAAGGAGAAAGCAAACAAAATAAATGGCAAGGGTAAATTTTCGTTAAGAATAGTGGAGGAGAGTAGATAACTTGTGTTCTAAGTGACAACTTAGGAAAATTGTTAAAGTTTTTTTCTTGCTCCTTCCCATTTAGTCGACTATTTTCATACAAGTGGGTGTGTAAAAACGGGTGTTTGTGCGTTCTTGAGTCCCTATTTCCACATGGTTGAATGGTTCGTTTGTAAATATGTGTGTTTGTGTTCAGCTATTTTGTTAGATTGTTAGTTATGTTGTAACAACACCACTATAAATTAGGCTTAAATGAAGTGAACATCTTTTTTTCGGTTACTTGGCAGCCATGCTTTTTCACATACCCTCCCCTTTTGTTCATGGGGAGGAAGGAGGTGGTGAACACTTTATGAAACTACGTATGTTAGCGTTGAAATGTTAGTCTTAAGATTTTAAGATGTGTAAAATATTTCTTTTTTGAGTTAACTACACCCCCATCTACACCCGTAAAAAAGAGCAATAAACGAAAAGAAAACCGATGGCATTCTTGCTGAAATATTCAAATGAAAGGAGTAACATTCTTAAGAAGAGGTTTTAAATAATGTTAATACTTATTGTTGACTTTAACAAATAGAGGATAGCAGAGTATTTGAAAACACACTTACAAGGTTGTTATGGAAATTCATCAAGGGATTAGGTAAGTAAAGTATGGGATAAATGAGGGATATAGGTGACCACATGAGGTCTCCTAACGACTGAAGAAGCCGTCTATAGATCGTCTATAATAAAAAGGCCTCAAGATGGAAAAATAATGTTTCAGGTCTTTTATAGACGAAGAGCTCTTGAGGTCTTCTATATACAAAAGAAGACTTCTTGAGGTCTATTGTAGATAGAAGAAGACATATTGGGGTCTTTTATAGACTGTAGACGACATTTCGAGGTTTACTATAGATATAAATATAACTTTTATGCCTCCTACAACTAGAAGAAATCTTCTACTTTCAGAAGATTTCTGGATGTATTCTGTGACAAAAGAAGAAGATCTCTTCAGGTCGTCTATACATAAAAGAAGACTTTTCGAGATCTTTTGTAGACAGGCAGAAGAAGATCTCTCGAAGACTTTCATAGATAGAGACCTTCAATAGGTAGAAGAAGACTTCCTGATGTCTACTATAACAAAAGTAGAGCTTGTGAGGCTTTCTGTTGAAGAAGATCCGCTGAGGTGTTCTACAGATAGAATAAATCTTCAGGTCTTTTGTAGATAATATACCTCTTAAGGCCTTCTGCAAATGGAAAACCTCTTGATGTCTTCTACATACAGAAGAGCTTAATGTCTTCTGTGGTAAGAAGAACACCTCTAAAAATATTCCTTGCACGAAGGAAAACTTCTTGAGATTTTCTACAGACAGAATAAGAAACTTGTGGTATTTTATAGAGAGAAGAAGACTTCTTCTGCTCTTCTTTAGACGAAGAAAACCTTTTGAAGTCTTCTGCAGACAGAGAAAGGCCTCTTCCCTATTTAGAAGAAGATTTCAGTAGTTCTTCTGTATATTGAAGAAGTTCTTTTGAGGTCTTCTACAGGTAGAAGAATCTTCAGGACTACTACAGATAGAATACCTCTTCAGGTCTTCTACAGATAGACTACATTTTCATCTACCTTTTGCGGTCTTCTATAGATAATAGAGATCTTCTATAGACAGAAAAAGACCACTTCAGAAATTTTTTGGGCAGAAGAAGACCTTTTGTAGGTTATATAGTCATAAGAAGACATCTTGAGGTCTTCAGTAGAGAGAAAGAAACCTCTTCAGACCATACAAGACGACCTCTTAAGACCTTCTATAGAGAGAAGAAGGCCTTGCTAGGTTTTCTATGGATAGAAAGATAACTTCTAAGGTCTTCCTTAGATAGAATCAGATTTCTCTAGATTTCTATAGGGAAAAGAAGACTCCTTGGTGTCTTTTATAGACAGAAGAAGACCTCTTTAGGTCTTTTAAACATAGAAGAGGAGAGAGAGAGATAGAAGAGGTTTGCTAATAGGTCTTCAGGTCTTCTTCAGATAAGCGAAATCTTCAGGTGTTCTTTAGACATAAGCAGGTCCCGTGAGGTCTTCGTTAGACAGAAGGAGACCTTCTCTGGTCTTCTATAGTCAGAAGACGACCCCTTGAGGTCTTCTATAGACAGAAGAAAACCTCTTGAGGTCTTCTATATATAGAAGAGGACTTATTGCAGTTTTCTATAAATAGAAGAGGACCCCTTGGGGTCTTCTATATATAGAAAAAGAACTTTTGGGGTCTTCTATATATAGAAGAACACCTCTTGAGGACTTCTATATATAGAAGAACACCTCTTGAGGTCTTCTAGAACACCTCTTGAGCAGAACACCTCTTGAGCTCTTCTATATATAGAAGAAGACCTATTGAGGTCTACAATGTATAGAAGAACTCTTGAGGTCTTCTCTATATAGAAGAAGACATTTTGAGGTCTTCTATAGATAGAAGAAGACCACTTGATGTCTTCTATAGATAGAAGAATACCTCTTGATGTCTTCTATAGATAAAACAAGACCTCTTGAGGTCTTCTATAGGGAGAAAAAGACCTCTTGAAGTCTTCTATATATAGAAGAAGACCTCTTGAGGTCCTCCATATACAGAAGAAGACTTTTTGAGGTCTTCTATACATAGAAGAAGACCTCTTGAGGTATTCTATATAGAAGAAGACCTCTTGATGCCTTCTACATATAGATGAAAGCCTCTTGAGGTTTTCTATATATAGAAGAAGGCCCCTTAAGGTCTTCTATATATAGAAGAATACCTCTTAAAGTCTTCTGTATATAGATGAAGACCTCTTGCGGCCTTCTATGTATAGATGGAGACTTCTAGAGGTCTTCTGTATATAGTTGAAGAAGACCTCTGGAAGTCATCTATATAGTAGACCTTTGAACTCAATATATAAAGAAGAAGATCTTTTGATGTCTTCTTTAGACAGAAGAAGAAGTCTTGAGTTCTTTTATATTCAGTAGAAAATATTTTGATGTTTTTTGTAAAGAGAGGAATACCTCTTGAGGTGCTCTATAGATAGAAGAATACCTCTTCAGGTCTTCTGTAGATAAAGAATACTATTTGAAGTCTTTTATAGACTAGACCTATATATAGAAAAAAACTTTTTTTGAGGTCTTCTCTATACGAATAGAAGACCTCTTGGTGACTTCTATATTCAGATAAAGATTTCTGGATATTTTCTGTAAACAGAAGAATACCTCTTAAGGTCTTCTATATATAGAAGAACCCCTCTTGTGGTCTTCTATTGACAGAAAAATATCTCTTTTGGTCTTCTATAGACAGATAAAAACCTGATGAAGTCTGCAATAGATAAAAGTTCGCTTGAAGACTTCAATAGACAGGTCAATAGAAGGTTTCTGAAGGTCTTCTGTAAACAGAAGAAGACCTATTGAGGTCTTCTATACACAGAAAAAGACGTCCTGAGGTCTTCTATAGACAGACAAAGACATCTTGAAGTCTTATATAGACAGAAGAAGAGCTCTTGAGGACTTCTATAGACAGAAGAAGACCTCTCTAGGTCTTCTATGAACAGAATAAGGCCTCTAGAGGGCTTCGGTAGACAGACCTCTTGTGGTATTCGATAGGAAGAAAACCTTTTGACGTCTTCTATTGGCATAAGTTCGGTATGACAGTCCTTGTTATACCCTCAGCATTTATGCTAACGAGGGTATATGCACTTTCATACGTGCAAAATGTGCCTCATCGAAATAATGGTTTTAGACCCCAAGTATGTTTGAACGAAATCCGTTTCAGACAATTTGGAGTTCATTTAGCCATGTCCGTCCGTCTGTCTGTCTGGCTGGCTGGAGCGCACGATAACTCTCGGACGGATTAAGCGATTCGGTCCAAATTTTGGTTTTCGTAATATTTTGTCCAAACTTAGTTTAAGTTCGAAGATGGGTTATATCGGTCCACTCCTTCCGGTACCTCCCACACAAAAGTTCGAAAATGTTCGGAAGGGAGTAACGATAAGTCTTGAAGGGAGTAACCGATTTGGTCCATACTTTGCACATCGTGAAGTGTCTATCAGACTTAGGAGAGGTTCCAATATGGACTCAATCGGTCCACTCCTACGGGTACCTACCACACAAAATTTCAAAAGAGTTGAGCTTAGGACCTGCTTTCGAACCGCTTTGCTTTTTGTTGTAACAACTTGTATTCACTGCCCCCCATACGACGTTACAAATTTCATCAGGGACAAGTCCAAACTTCCCGAGAAAATAGCCTGAAATGTGAAAAAAAACACCTTTGACACCGTGTGTAGTGGTTGAGGCGCAAGGTAAAAGTTTTTTTTTCAGGGGCAAATCCATACTTCTTGTGAAGACATCCCGAAAGGTGTAAAAACCTCTATGGCACCATATGTATTGGCTGGAGAGCTCGAACCGAATACTGTGTTCGTCCACACTTTGGATATCGTAATATTTCTTTGAATGTTAAATGAAATTCGAAGGTGGTGCTTATAGCTCCACACCTTCTGGTACCTTCTCCACAAAAGTTCGAAAATATTCGCTAAAATGGTATGCGCGATATCTCATAAACGTAGCAACCGATTTGGTCCAAACTTAATTTATATTCAAAAGTTCAACAAATTTGTGTGGTTTATGGTCTGTTCGAGGATCCATTGGAATGTTTTACCGTAGGTTTTCCTAGTTGCCCTGTTTACAGCGATATTATTTTTTTCTTAGGCAAATATGGTCCAAAAGCCCTATCTATAGACATCACCGCAAAATTTTCGAGCTTTAATCCAATTCATATTTTCGTCGGTTCATAAGTTTTTTTGGGAAAAAAGTGTTTCAAACCACACAGGCTTAGGGTATATCTCTGTCGGCAAAGCCGACTGATACTTTTTTACCTGTGCATCACTTTATTTTTCACTTCCATACTAGGTAACAAAATAGGCATGGGAGCCACTGTGGTGCAGAATAAAGCACGTCCGCCATGCACTCAGGAGGTCTTCGGTTCAATCTGTGGCCAGAACATAAAAATTTTCTCCGGTAGCAAATCTCGTCCATATAATGCAGTCTTACATTTCCTGAGTATTTCAGCCATTAAAAACTCTTCTACAAGTGGTGTCGTAAGACACGCCGTTCAGACTCGGCGATAAAAGTAGGACCCATCTAATTCAGCCAATAAGAATCGACATGTACTCATTGATATTTGAGAAGTCTCCCTTGTTTCTTCGGGGATATTGTTGGAACATTTGTATGTATGTGGTAGGCAATGAAGAAAATACCATTTTAAAAGAATTCAACAGAAAAAAATATTTAAAAAAATATATGTATAAACAAGTCTGCTTATTCCACATAAAAAAGATGATACCCCGGAAATGACGCCTCATTGTAGATATACTGCAGCTTTGGGAATGTGTGAAAATTGGTGAAAACAAACAGGAAGTCAGAATAAACAACAGCGTGTAAACAACATCTAAAAATTTAGCCATAAAAAAGCTGAACGTAAACATTGTTTTTGTCCAACAAACGATTGTTTTTATTCCTTGAAGTAAATTTTTATATCGCACACAAACACACACACAAAATATGGATTAACGTTGAAAACACAAACTCCCTAAACAGCAGCTGACGGCCGTTGTTTGCCAGCGGTAGGTGATAGTATTTTTGTCATGAAAACATAAAAGTTGTAGGTTTATATATTTTAAATATTATCACTAAAACAATGAATTTTTAAAATGGAGATATTCACGCATTTATAGTCCTGCGATGGCGTTTTTTTCTTGTGGGCTACAAATAGCTGTATTTACAAGCTTGTCTTCTGGGATTGGTGTATTTTAAAGCAGAATATTAGAGATATTGGATAAACAAATTATTTGCTAACTGTATGTGGCCCGAGGATATAGACGCAAATGTCCATTCAAGTTCTCCGAAAATATTGCGAAATTGAGGAAAAGCTTCTTAAAGCACATTTCGATAATATTGATTACTAATACAATGAGCAATTTATAAGATTCGTCTGAATTTTTTATATGACACAACTCTTCCCTCTCACCTCTTTTTTTCAATGTCCCAAATTTTTCATTTTATCTCTTACATTTTGTGTAGTACGAGTACTTACACTTCTCATTTGGAATAGTGACATTTCAAAATGCACACACTCACATACATACACGTAACTCTGCCAACAGGAAACGGAAATGAAATACAAAGTTGTATATGTTAAAAGGAAATGTGAATCATATTAACACCACAAGAGACTTAACGAAAAGCTAGGACGCAAAAAGGTGTTAGTGGAAAGTGAAGTGGCAAAAAATTCGCGCAAAACCCAACCATGTATTGCTGTTGCGGTTTTCATACATATGTACATACGTACAGATACAAGAGCGTGTTGGTGTCAAAAGATTCACCAACATAAATAAAAATTACAACGTCTTTATTAGCATTAGAAAGCCCCCACATATCCGTTTGTACTTGAGGCGAAATTAAATGGGTTTACGGGTAGTGCGCGCACGAGTGTCAGTCACATACACCGGAGAATATTCTAAGCATAGCTAAAAAAAACTTTTAAAAAGTTATTTTAGTTTGTTGTTTGGTTTATTTTTTACATCATCTTTTACTTTCCACCAAATAAGCACTGAACGTAAATAATAAACAAAATCCCCCAATTTTTATTTTTCTCATGTGAAAAACCCCATCTTCGGTGTGTGTGTGTGTGTGGGTGTAAAATGTGTGGGTGGGTATGTGTGACTTGGGAACTTTTAGCATTACAAATTGTCACCAATGTTCGCTCTAAGACCAGTAAAAAAGGATACAATGTGAATCCGGAATTAGAAGGTATCTTAGTGTACGGAATTGCAGGTGGTGGGATTAGAATGGCAAATTCCTTAACGTACTCGTACGTAAATATGTACGTACAAATGTCGTTGTGATGTTGTGTGTTTTTGTCAGCTTTTTGTCTGAAGCTACAACGTTAGTGTTGCTCTGTTGTTGTTGTTTTTCATTCTTTGTGATGCTACTTTCATTTCTATTAGCCATAAAAATTGTCTACCCCTCCTCCCACGCAGGGCTGCCATCAAAATGTTTATGGAGCTTCATAGTCATGAGGGGGGTAACAAAACAAGGTAATATTTCCACATACGTTGGTAATATTTCCACATACGAAGATTTTGATGTCAATGGGAAATTATCTAAAATCACCGTATTCATGGTTTACAGTTATTGAGTGTAGAATTGAATAGCAGCAGCCGCCCTAACGCCGCCTTGTGGAGAAGGAATGACATTTGCTTTATATTCAAAGCCTTTTGTGGCTTTTAAAAGTGTTATTGTGTTGCGTATTACTTATACAAATTGTCGGAGTGTGTGGGAACGAGTGTGTGAGGTATTAGGTGTGAGTTCCTGATATTTGACATAAAAACATTTGTAGAGTTTAGTTCTTAACATTGATTGAATTTTTCTTCATTGTAAGTCATTGCGTTTTACGATATGTCTGACATGATTTATTCATACAGAACGAGAAGGTGGTAGGGAGTACTTGTGGAAGTAAACGTCACAACATCAAAAATAATTTGGAATTCCCTAATTGGAAATTATTGAAATATGGAAAGGTATTTATTTGTTATGGGTGTCCAATGATTTTTGGTTCAAATAGAGATAAACGTTAACTCACGTTTAGAACAACTATATTGCATCCCATTACCAAAGACATGGAGCATCCAAAAACTGAAAAAGTGAATTAATCAAGTTTAGTGATTATGAACCATTGACCTAAAAATCTGATATATTGACCAACATTCAACAAATATTCTGAAAAACAAAACGAATTCCCACAAACACGCTAGGGACAATATGATCCTATCATTATAACAGAACGTGCAGCCCGATTCTAGTTTACCTCTAAAATGGAGAGAAGACCCCCTAAAGAGGTTATCAATGGATAGTACTTTTGCAGATAGAAGTTTTCTAAAGGGATCTTCTATGGATAGAAATTCATCTACCTCTGTTTTTATGGAGAAAAATACCCCTAAAGGGTATCTACTAGAGATGGGCGCGTGCCTAAAAAATTAGGCACGAACATGCACGAACACGGAACAAAATTTTTATGCACTTTCACGCACAAACACGGCACGAGAAGGCACGAACACGCACACTCACGCACGAAATTAAAGAAAAGATATATCGATATAGCTGTACATTTATTTGTTCAAAAAATTCATATGTTCTAAAATAAACATATTGCAAAATTACTTATAAACAAACATTTACATATTCTTATTTAAAAAAAAATATTTTGTCCAAGTTAGAGCTCAAAAGTCTAGTTCATCTTTCGTTGAGAATATTTCCAGATGTGGAAAAAATCTCTCGCTCGTTGCTGGGTATAGCCAAAATTTTCCTGGCTAATTGTTTAAAATATTTTAGGTTCGACTGTTTCCAAAAGTTTAAAACATCAGTCTGGCTAGATATGGCACTCGCTAAATATGTATCAATTTCAGTATCAATTTTTCGTCTTTTTGCCAAGTTTTCATCCAAAAACTCTGAAAATTCGTGTAAATGTGGCATTGTTATTTCCTCCTCATCATTAGAACACTCTATGTTCTCACCTTATATATCAAGTAACATTGCTTTTACATTAGCTATTACGTCATTTCTTTTATCTTGTAATAAGAAATTCATCTCCTTAAACGGCGGAAATAAAAACGTCCCTATAAGATGTGCCATTGTTGGCACAAAGCGTTTACGCAATGATTGTTTAGTTTTAGCTTTCAAATCATTCATGAATTGAGAGTCAATGGTATCAATTGAGCAAACTTTCAATAGCTTTTCAGACCAAAGGGTAAAAATATGCATAGTAGGGTATTTTTCCGAGCTTAATTTTTCGGAACACTCTTTGCATATTTTGAGAAAACCCAATAGAGGTTCTAGCTTTAAGTCAGATATACGATCCAACTCATTCTTGGTATATGCTCTCAAGCATAATATATATGATATTCTTATATCTTGTTTCAACGTTTTCGGCAATTTGTTGTTTAGCTACGTGTGTTGAAAATTTCTTACACGCTTTTTGGAGCAGTCAATCAGTTTTCCCAATTCTTTAACAGCATCATCCATAACTAAGTTCAAATTGTGGCAAGCTCAAGGTATACGTTTAAATCTTTTAAAATCCGAAACAATGTTGGAGCCATTGTCGGTTACAAATACAGAATTTCCGAACTTGTCTTCAATATCAAATTTAGCATGATAAACAACTGATTTTCAAAGACAGTCCCAGCAAAATGTTTGTAGCCAAAGAAGTAGTTGAATCATGAGTGCAAGTGATTTCGGACTACATCTTCTTACGTGAAAGAAGTCATGATTTTTACAAGGGCCTGGAGCAGTGAGGATACTGTCTAATTTGCTTCTTAAGCACATATTTTTCATTAGTTCTTTGTAGTGAATAAATATACATTCCATGGAAAGTATTTTGAATTGATTTATCGATTCATTTAAAAATTGATTCGCAAGCAAGGATATGGGAGAAGTTAACATCTATTAAGCGAGGATTTTTCACTGATTTGAAACCTCAGGGCCATTTGGAAAAATTATTTAAAAAATATGTGGTAACTTTTAATTAATATTTATGATCTGTTTCTCTAGGACGATTCGAATTAAAATTCGTTCAAATTACTACCAAACTCATGTTTTTGTAAAACATTTTTGTTTAAAAAAACAGTAGTTTGATAATAGTTCGATCGAAATATAATATAATTAATATAAAACAATGGAATATCTCAAATAAATCAAATACTTTTATTCTAGAAAGTTAGCTTTTATTACTCAAAAATACCCAAAAACATCTTAAAATGCTTCTTGCATAGAGTCATCTAAAATTGATTGCATTCTAGCTGCACCATGTCCTTGTAAAAATCATGACTTCTTTCACGTAAAAGGACATAGCCACTTGCACTCATTATTCAACTACTTTTTTGGCTACAAACAAAGATACAGTCTGATAATTCTTGCACCCATGATTATCTTTTTGGATACAAACATTTTGCTGAGTAATTAAAATACCATAAAATAAATTGTTTCTTGTGTTCTTGCAAAAAGTTATTATAAATGTAAAAATTGCTAAAATGTGAAATTTGTATAAAATGGATTCAAATCGGACATTGTCGAAATGTGAAGAACGGAATGCATTTTTCATGACTCTGCTTGGACTGCTTCTAAAAAAGCTATTCAATCACTACTTCACATAGAACAACCTAAAATAAATTTTGCTGGGAGTATATTGCGTTAACCCGCTGAGTTGTTTCTGTATTTGATTCTCTCTCATGAACAAAACAAATGGCAAACAAACATCAAATTTTTGTTCTGGCCTCTCCATAACATAACGGCAAAAAGTACCAGACTACAAAAATGAAGCAAATAATTTTTGGAAAGCCACAGTTGGTGAATTTTTTGGTCGTTTTATTTTCTTGTTCGATTTTCTTGCTTAGTATAGTCTCTTGCACGACTTCTAAAAGGAACCCAAAAATTTAGCACGATCGTGACACATAGTGCAGGTCGTGTTTAGTCGTGTCGTGCAAAATCGTGCCGAACAAAAAAACACGATCACGCACCGCCAAAAATTTATTTCGGCACGACACGCACAAACACGGCGATTTTCGGGAAGGCACGAACACGCACTACTCACGGCACGACACGCGCCCACCTCTAGTATCTACTAACTATAAAAGTCCCTCTAAGTGGGTCTTCTACAGATAAAAGTTTCCATAAAGGGATCTTCTAGGGATATACATAAGTCTCCTAAAAGAGGATTTCAATGATATAAGCCCCCTAAAGGTGTCTCCTATGGACAGAAGTCCACTTCAAGAGGGCTTCAACAGATAGAATTTCCCCTAAAAGGGATCATCTATGGACAGACGTTCTCCCAAAACGGGAGATCTACAGATAGAAGTCCCTCTAAAGGGAATTTCTATGGATATAATAATAATTGTTCCACAAACATCCCATACGGGACAAGCGAGACTTCTCTCAGATCAATGAGTGCACCCCGATTCATATTAGCTCAATGATACGGGACCTATTGTTTATTGCCGAGTCCGAACAGCGTGTCTTAAGACACCACTTGTAGAAAAGTTTTACATGGTTGAAATACCCAGGAAATGTCGCCAACATTACTGAGGGGTATTTTGCCACCGTTGAAATTGTTGATCTTCAGTGTGCAAGGAGGGTGTGCATACTATTGCATTGTGCATACTATTGGATATAAGTGCTCAAAAAGGGATCTTCTAAAGATGGATATCCCCCTTTGTGGATCTTCTACAGATATAAGTTCCCCTAAAGGGGTTAAAGGGTTATTTTATGAATAGAAGTATGGATAGAAGACCCCTTAAAGGGTATAGATGTCACTCCCTACAAAAATCCATGCTTAGGTATTGTTAGTTAAAAAATATTAATAAAATCCGCGTTTAACGGATTGTTGTTAGTTAAAAAAAAAAATCTCAAAAATTCCTCACTTAGTCCTTGGTCGCACTAGCGAGTTTCTTGAAATGAATAATTGGCAAGAGGCAACAATGTTAACACAGAAAACCATGTACAGCGGCTTCACTATCTCATAACCCTCGCCTATAAACTCGAAGTCGCCAGGTTGAAACATAGCTAGTTTGACCTTCGACTAAGTGGGCTGTTTTTAGTTGAAAAAAGTATTCCCTTAAAATCGGCGATTAGTGGGCAGTTGTTAGTTGAAAAACAGAAGTATGGATAGAAGTCGCCCTAAAAGGCATTTTATGGATAAAAGTCCCTTTAAAGGTGTCTCCTATGGAAAGGTGTTCCATTAAGTTACTTAAAGAGGGTATTCTAAGGACAGAAGTTTCACTAAAGGGGTCTGCTATGGACAGAAGGTTCCCTACAGGGGTCGGAAATATGTATGTGCTACTAAAAGGGTACTTTATGAATTGAAGTATGGATAGAAGTTCCCCTAAAGGGATTTTTTTATGCACAGAAGTTCCCGTAAAGGAAACTTTAATGGACAGAAATTCCCCTAAAGGGATCTCCCTCTCTACAAAAATCCACTCTTAGGGGTTGTTAGTTGAAACAAGTAAAAAAGTATCAGTCGGCTTGGCCGACAGAGATATACCCTCAGCCTGTGTATATTGAAACAAATTTTTCCCAAAAAACGTATGTATTTAGAGGGTTTTTAGGCGTATAAAACGACAAAAATGTTGATTAGGATTAAAGAGCAAAAGTTTTCCGGACCATTATGGAAGTGGATCTCCAGCCACTACATATGGTGCCATAGGGATTTTTTTAACCTTTCTGGCTGTTTTCTCAAGAAGTATGGATTTGCCCCTGAAAAAAACTTTTACCTTCGTAAGTGAGGCAGCGAATGCAAGTTGCTTTAACAAAAATCAAAGCGATTCGATAGGTCTTAAAGTGAACTTATCCGAAATTTTGTTTGGGAGGTAATGGATGAAGTGGACAAATATAGTCCATATTTGAACCTGATCTATATCTGGTAGATATATTAGGATGTGTAAAGTATGGACCAATTTGGCCACTCCCTTCAAAAGTTACCGTACGAACAATTTTTCTGAACATTTTTAAAATTTTGTGGGGGAGGTACCTGAAGGATTGGACCGATATTGCTTATCTTCGAACTTAAACTATGTTTGGAAATAATATTACTAAGACCAAATTTTGGACCCAATCGGCAGATCCGTTCCAGACTTATCTTACGCTCCAACTACCTCACACGGTGTCATAGGGGTTTTGTGGAACTTTCAGGCTATTTTCTCAGGAAGTATGGACTTGTCCCTGATGAAACTTGTACCGTCGTTTGGCAAGCAGTGAATACAAGTTGCTAAAACAAAAATCAAAGCGATTCGAGAGCAGGTCCTAAACTGAACTTATCCGAAATTTTGTGTGGGAGGTACCCGGAGGAGTGGACCGATTAAGTCCATATTAGAACCTCATCTAAGTCTGGTAGACATTTCACGAGTTGCAAATTATGGACCAAATCGGTTGCTTCCTTCAAGAGTTATCGTACGTACAAATTTTCCGAACATTTTCAAACTTTTGTGGGGGAGGTGTCGGAAGGAGTGGACCGATATAACCCATCTTCGAACTTAAACTAAGTTTGGACAAAATATTACGAAAGCCAAATTTTGGACTGAATCAGTGGATCCGTTCGAGAGTTATCGTGCGCTCCAGCCAGACAGACGGACGGACATTGCTCAATCGACTCCAAATTGTCTGAAAGACATTTCGTCCAAACATACTTGGGGTTTAAAACCATTATTTCGATGAGGCACATTTTGCCCGTATGAAAGTGTATAACTGTGTGTATAGCTAACGAGGGTAGCATGAATGCTGAGGGTATAAAAATATTCTTTAAAAATTCTTTAAAAATCCGTGATTAGTGGGCTGTTGTTAGTTGATAAACAATTCTCCAAAAATCCCTGTTAGGGGGCTGTTGTTAGTAGAAAAAAATCTAAAAATACCCGCTTAGTGGACTGTTGTTAGTTGAAAAAAATTCTCTAAAAATACCCGCTTAGTGGACTGTTGTTAGTTGAAAAAAATTCTCTAAAAATCACGCTCAGTGGGATCTTGTTAGCTGAAAAAATTTTCCTTAAAATCCACGCTTAGTGGTCTTAAAAAATCCGCTCTTAGTAAGCGAAAAAATTGTACCTTAGTGAGCCAGAATATCAACGCTTAGTGAACCTTAAAAATCTACGGTTAATAGGCCTTTAAAATCCATAAAATCCACGCTTAGTCGGCCTTAAAAATCCACGGTTAGTGGGCCTTACAATTCTACGGTTAATGGGCCTTACAAATCCATTGGTCTGACAGAGAAAGAAAAGAAGTAAAGACAATACTTCTGACGTCTATAGGGGTTTTTGAGCTTTTGGGCCAGTTTCTCGGGAAGTATGGACTTGTCCCCAAAAAAAATTATACGATCGTAACTAGGGCCACATACACAACATGTTGCCAAAAAATTAAAAACGATTCCAGACGAGACCTTATAAACTCTTTCCAAACTTTGCGTGGGATGTACCCGAAAGGGTGGTCCGATGTAGTCATTATTCGTACATAATCCGAGTCTGTAAGAAAGTCAGAGAGACATAATGGTAGACCCGGTCCAAGAAAAAAAGCTCACCGCCATTTGTAGCTTGAAACGCTGCGAAAGTTTTTCGAGGATGACTTGTATCCTAAGATACCAATTTATCCAATGCAGATCTATCGCGCTTAAGCTTAACTCTAGTGATCCATACATGGAGATGTATGGGGTGGTAGTAAAGTATGGGACAGCCGAGGTAGCGTTGGCTAATGTATATATACCGCAAATGAGTAGTTGTGTCATGCATTATATGCCTGATACTAGTTCTCTTTTGGAGGGCAATAAGCGTCTGCTGCTAGGGATTTATCATGATACCGCTACTGCGTTGGCTGAGTAAATTGAGAGCACAGTAAACGAAGAAGGTCCTCAAGTACATGGTTTGCAACCGGTATGATGAATGGCGTGTCATTAAATCCCGCTTGATTCCGTCACATTTCTATCATTTCCTTCGTTAACAGACCGTCTGACATCATAACCTCTGCCCGCTGCACTCTTCTAAACCACGGACAAATTACCATCACATCTTCAGATAGCTGTCTCAAATCCTCTGGGCAGTTAAGAGAATTTTCCGGACATTTTACAGCTGCAGCCGCTTGTTACACGTAATTGGACAAAATTTCTTAGCAGAGTCCAATGGAACTAGCAAATGAGCTTTGTCGTACAAACCCTGAGGACATAGGAGTTACGGAATTTACTCTTGCTTAAGCAACTAGATGAAGGAAAAATAGAGAATATGTGAATCTCCTCAAATTATTGTTAGCAACCCATATTGTATAAGAAGACCAGAAAGTTAGCTAATAAGGACAGGCATTGGTGCCAGCTAAGGCTTATCGTACAGGCCGATTGCTCTTTTGTCACCAGTGAAGATTATGTAGTCACTACTACTTCCCATAATGAGTAGGTGGTTCCGGAAAGTGACTAGTACCACAACAGCATTACACGTCATATCCACACATATCAGGCAAGAACTATTCGAGGACATAGAGGAGACTTCACTTTAGCCGTGTGGGAAATGTTTTAAAATCAATTAATATGTAGACCCCTGTGGTTTGTTGAATTTAGAAATAAAACATCGAATACCCGGAGACTTAAACAGGCGTATCCCGAAGGGGGTGGATATCTCCGGAACTGTTTAACCTCTACCTTTAGCATCCTCTAGACGGCATAGAGATGGTAATGTATGCGAATGTGATAGGTTAAATGTCTAAATAGCTGACTTTGTGCAGGTCTTCCATCTGAGGAATATGAAAATTTCCTGGACGGCTAGATGAGCTTTCCTTCAAAATATTGGTCAATGGTGCCCTGATTCCAACCGCTAACTATTTCCACGATATTTGGTGTAAATTTCGATAGCATGTCATCCGCGGGAGGCACTGCTATTTGTATCAAGATCAGAAGTAAAACAAGGTCCTCAAAAAGAAACTTGTTGACCTCTTATAAAGCAATAGATCGGTCTGTGGTAAACTATACGGAGTCAGTGTTGTAGCATTGCCAGAATGATGACCTGATTACTACAAGAAGGTTCCACTTCTTGACACCAATCTCCACATCGCCAAGTGTCAAGGAAAACGAATTTGCTGCGCAATACCAACACATGTATGTATTAGAATTGAGACCACACAATATGCTGCATCTGTTGAACTGTCCAGCTATACGAACTCATCTGTCTCCTGATGCTTTATTTAGGCAGCCACTTCAAGAATTGCAGAATTTTGAATCTGGGCAAAGCGGAAAGTACATATGGATTTGCGTTGCTACAACACCAGCTATGTATGTTGTTATACACAAATACACACATACATATGCATGTGTATACATACACATGTACATACATAATATTTTAATATGAAATTCACACATAAACGAAACTAATAACTTCCGGCTAAAATGACAAGAATCGAGACCCTTTTAAACTTTCTTTCATTAAAGCATATTTTCAAAACTTGCTTTTGGTTTTATTTACATATGTTCATGTTTATTTGTCTTTTTTTTTTTTGCATCAACCAAACTTACTTAACACTTCATAAACAATATTTTCACACCGAGTCTACACAATTTCATAACTTAATCTGTTGTGATAACACAAAACATGATAAAGTGTTCGCATGAAAAGGATCACATACCACTAACACACTTTCATATGTATGTGTGAAGAAAAGTTTCGGGGGGAAATGCCACAAAAAAGAAAAAAAACATACAGGCACCACAATCAGTGAAATATTTGATGAGTTGTTATATGCTGTTTTGTCATCATCGCTGTTCCCCCAATAGCATTCAAACGCGTTTTTTACTTCGCGTAACCCAAAATAGCTTACAACAAAAAAAAAAAAAAAACAGGAGAAGGGAAACTAAAATCATTGTAGGTTGTTGACAAAGTGTTTTTGGCTGCATGTGAGTGAGGGTGCGGATGTGTGTTTGTGTTGTTTTTTAAGAATAAAGATCATGATTATAAACAATATGCAAAATCACTGTCAAAATAAACACATACCATACATAAAGAAAGACACACACACTCGCGCACACCTTCATAATAAGCACAACATCTATAAATTACAAAGATTCTTTAACGAAAAGAAAAATCACACACACGCACACACAATGCCACATCATTATGTTAAAGAGACACTTTACAACACCCATACATAAATATCTACACGTATTCTTTACATTTATTCAACAAATGTTTGTTTGTGTGTGTGTGTTGGTTGGTGTTTATAAGTATGTTTGTATTTGTGTACATGTGAGAAATTTCTATAAGCTTCATAACAATTTGTCTGCTAAAGAAGACGAATGTTATGTCGTACCAAACAAAACAAAGCAAAAAAGGAAGGAGTGAGAATACACAATGAAGAAGAACACGCCTGACAACATCTGAGACATAACGTCTTAGATGGCGGTCGGTGGTGAAGAAGTGCACGTTAGCATAAAGAATGAAAATGAATGCCGTGATTTTTCAATTCTTAAGAGAATGCCAGTCATGTCCTGTGTAAAGCATAAAAATCATGGAAAGAACAGTGGTAAGTTAAGGGAGGTATTTTGCGACTCTGAAGAAAAAACATTAGTCTAAAGACCTGTTGGTATAACATAAGAAGAGCAGGGGGTTTTCTATAAGAACGCTACTTGGCCTTCTACAATATACCAGTAAAGAAGAGCAAGAGTTCGCCTTAAAGAAGACCAATAGAAGGCCGACAGCTCTTCAAATAGAAGGCGTACTGGTCTTCTTA
This sequence comes from Musca autumnalis, assembly GCF_047663935.1. Lineage (NCBI taxonomy): Eukaryota > Metazoa > Arthropoda > Insecta > Diptera > Muscidae > Musca > Musca autumnalis. Next base: position 80,939,315 of record NW_027411644.1, read on the forward strand.
TAGAAGAACAACAGGTCTTTTTATAAAAGACCAACAGGTCTTCTTATAGAAGACCAACAGATCTCCTTATAGAAGACCAACAGGTCTTCTTATAGAAGACCAACAGGTCTTCTTATAGAGGACCAACAGGTCTTCTTATAAATGACCAACAGGTCTTCTTATAGGAGACCAACAGGTCTTCTTATAGAAGACCAACAGGTCTTCTTATAGAGGACCAACAGGTCTTCTTATAAATGACCAACAGGTCTTCTTATAGGAGACCAACAGGTCTTCTTATAGAAGACCAACAGGTCTTCTTACAAATGATCAACAGGTCTTCTTATAAATGACCAACTGGTCTTTTTATAAAAGACCAACAGGTCTTTTTTATAGAAGACCAACAGGTCTTCTTATAGGAGACAAACAGGTCTTTTCTTATAGAAGACCAATAGGTCTTCTTATAGAAGAGCAATAGGTCTTCTTATAGAAGAGCAATAGGTATTCTTATGGAAGAGCAATAGGTCTTCTTATGGAAGACCAACAGGTCTTCTTATAAAAGACCAACAGGTCTTACAGAAAACCAACAGTTTCTCAACAGGTCCTCTTACAGAAGACCAAGAGGTTTTCTTATAGAACACCGATAGGTCTTCTTATAGAGAACAATTAGATCTTCTTATAGAAGACCAAGAGGTCTTCGTATAGAAGACAAAAGGGTATTCGTATAGAAGACCAAGGGGTCTTTAGGCCTTCGGAAAAAGACGTATATTTCGGCTTAGAGAAGACCGACATGTCTTCTTATAGAAGGTCAACATACAGGTCTTCTTTTGATGACGTAGGGTATGAGAGATACCAAGCAACGGTCCGGACCCGATTTAACATGGCAAAGCCCAGTACTTATCTTGAACCCTCTCGCATTTCAAGTGGACATTGATCTCCCCGTGGTGTGACCTGGAAAGCTGCCTTGCCCTTAACACGCGTTAGAGGCAGAGAGCTAACATGGGTGATCGTAAGAACGATAAAAACTTGGGTTTGGGCCAGCCCTAGGCAAAGCATCCTACTATGAAAAAAAGAAAGGAAAAAGAAAAACAAACCTCTCTAAAGATGATGTCTCCCACAAACGTTTTAAAGGCCATGATCTGCGAATCTGCACCTAATATGTTCGCACTCTTTATAGAGAAGATGCAGTTTACACAGATGTACTTGAAAAGTACATATAGGAAATTGGGAAAGGCGTGACGCACTGTATTATAGCTGCCATGACATTAAGCGTAAGTTTGTTGCATATATGTAGTTGATCGGAGGTTAAGACATCTGGTCTCCAGATTCACCCCAGTAAATGAAAGACTTGCGGTTAAAAGCAATTTAACATAAGCCTTATCTGCGCTCATGCTCCAACCGAAGACAAGGACGAACAGACCAAAAATATATTCTACGAGCTCTTAGAAGAAACATATGACATTTATCCTGCCCATGACAGCAATTATTCTAGGCGATTTTAATGCGATAAATGAAAGTAATCTGTGGCCCAACAGTCGCGAAATTCAGTCCCCATAATGAATCATCTGATAATCGAATGAGGCTGATAGATCACCTTGTGATTCAGAGCGTGTTGGATGTACGCTCGTTCCGAGGAGCAAACATAGACTCGGACCACCATTTGCAATGGCACGTACCCGATTCAACGTAGCAAACAAAGTACGAACAGACACAACACGGAAGCTGGACATCGACAAGCTGCAATCACAACAGATAGCCACAGCATATTGCACTCAACTGGCCCAATTGCTTTTTCAAAGCATTACTGCTCGTCCCTATAACATATCAGCGCAATGACAAAATATTGCCCATTCTATGCAAACAGCCGCAATCTCCACACTTGGATACTAGAGACATCCACCAAAGACCCCATGGTATGACCAGGAGTGTCGTGTTGCTACGGAAGAGAAAAATGCGGCATATAGGGCTACTCTACAATCAGCAGCAACGCGTAGCGCACGAGAGAGGTTTCGGGAGAAAAGGATAGAGGAAAAACCTCTTTTCCGCAGGAAAAAGAGAAAGGAATGGAAAAGCGGGAGTGTGAAAAAATCGAGATGTACAGGAGCCAGAATGAAGTCCGAAAATTCTACCAAAGAGTCAAGCATCAAACTGATGGCTTTGGTACAGACACATCCTCCTGTACAGACCAGCAAGGTAATTTGGTAACTGATACAGATAGTGTGCTCGGGATATGGACAGAGCATTTTTCCAAACTGCTGGTATCCAATACTAACGAAGACAATGAAAATACACAGATCCAATCCAGAAGATGGTATTGAATATATAGCGCTCAGCTAAGATGAGGTAAAGACAGCAATGAACCGGATGAAGAATAATAAGGCAGCAGGAGCCGATGGCCTACCGCCCAAGCTTTTCAAAACCGGTGACGACATGCTGATAAAGTGTATGCTCCATATGGCAGAAAGAACGCGTAACCGACGATTGGAACTTGAGCATCCTATCTCCAGTCCACTAGAATGGAGATAAGACTGTGTGCTCCAATTACAGGTGCATAAGTCTGCTCGCTAATGCATATAAGATAGTATGTGGCATTTTGTGTGAGCGACTGAAACCTATGGTCAATGAAATAATTGGACCCTATCAGTGCGGCTTTAGACCGGACAAATCCACCATTGACCAGATATTTACCTTGAGACAAATCCTAGAAAAGACCCAAGAAATGCAGATCGACACCTTCCATATTTTTGTCGATAATAAAGCAGCCTTCGAAAGCCCTATACGTTCAAAGGTGTTCCAAGCCAGGTCTGATTTTGGTATTCTCGCAAAGCTGATTCGGCTTTGTAAGACGACATTAACTGATACTCGGTGCTCAGTTAAAATAGGAAAGAACTTCTCCGAAGAGTTTTGTACCAAAAGAGGTTTCAGACAAGGAGACAGCCTTTCGTGTGACCTGTTCAACATCCTGCTGGAAAAGGTTATACGAGAGGCAAATGTCAGAAGAAATGGCACAATATACACAAACAGCCATATTGTAAAGGAAATAAGTAATACCTTTGAAAAAGTCGAAAGGGAATCTGCTAAAGTCGGTCTGGCAGTAAACGGCTATAAAACCAAGTTGATGTTGTCGACGCGTAATACGTCCACAGATCTCGCACCATCAGTGAATGTTGGTACCTACAATTTTAAGGTACTTAAACGCTTCGTCTACCTCGGCACCGCCATAAACACAACAAACACCATCAGTTGTGAAATACGAAGAATAATTGTATTGGACAACAGATGCTACTTTGGCTTAAGTAACCAGTTTAAAAACAAAGCCACATCTCGTCAAACAAAAATAACACCTTACAAATCACAGATACTGCCGTGCTAATAAGATATGGTGAACCAGCTTAAAATACGTATAAATACGGGCCGCATGGTGGTACACGCAGAACTGGAAGGCCAAGCTTTGATGGAGTAAACAAGACAAGATCGAAAAGAGCGATATTCCAAATTGGAGAAATAAAACAACAAATAGAGAGGAATGAACATCTTTTCTTAGTTCGGCCAATAGGACAAATTTCCTGTATAGGGCCAACTAAGTAGGTAAATTAACTTAATTTTCTTTCAAAAGAAGACCTGATGTTGTACAGAAAGACCTGTTTGATTTCGAAAAAAATATATTGCTACGTTATAAGATTTGTTGTTGATGCGCACGTACTGGCCAAATTGACATTCGTAATAGTTTATCCAAACTTCGTTTATGTTCGAAGATGGGCCATATCGGTCCACTCCTTCCGGTAGCTCCCCCACCAAAGTTTAAAAGTTGTCGCTAAAATGGTGCGCACTATAACTCTTGAACAGAGTAACCGAACTGGTCATAACTTTGCATATGGTAATACTACCTACAGGCATAGATCGGATTGCAATATGGATTGTACGGGTCCACTAATTCGGTTATTTCCCACACAACATTCTGAAAAAGTTAAGTTTAAGAGTTTCAGAGCACCTCTCGGATTGTCATAAAATATTTTTCAGCAGGTTGTCCTTGCGACGGTACAGTTTTTTTTCTGGGGACAATCCCATACTTCCTGATATAATGGCCTTGAAGCTCCAAGAAACCCTGACGGCACCAACTAAAAAACATGTCTGCAAAATAACTCTCGTAGGGAGTTTAGGATTGGGCCCAAACTTTGCACATCGTATTATTTCATCCACTCATGTAGCAGGTTGGAATATTGAGTATATCGGTCCTGTCCTTTCTTCACAAATTTTGGAAAATGTGTAGTTTAACAGCTCGTCTCAGATGGTTTTGAATTTTTTTCCAAAAATTCTTCTTGCAGATAGCTCTCGAAATGATTAACCGATTTGGTTCAAAATTTAGCTTTCGTTTAAGTTTAAGTTCAAAGATGGGCCATATCGGCCCACTCCTTCGGGTACCTCCTCCACAAAAGTTCAATATTTCGCAAAAATTATGCGCACGATAGCTCTCAAAGAGACTAACAGATTTGCTCCATACTTAGCACATCGTAATATTTCTACCAGACATATATAAAGTTCGAATACGGACTATATCGGTTCACTCCGTCGGATACCTCCAACACAAAATTTCGAAAAAGTGCAGTTTAAAACCTCCTTTCGAATTCTTTTGATTTTTGTTTTAACAACTTGTATTCGCTGACCCCATCACGACGGTCCAAGCTTTTTAAGGGGCAAGTCCATACTTCCTAAGGAAATGGCCTGAAACTGTAAAAATCCGCTATGGCACCATGTGTCGGATAAACCGATTCGATTCAAATTTGGCAATCATAATATTTTGCCCAAAGGTTAACCATCTTCTAAGACGGGCTTTATCGGTCCACTCCTTTAGGTACCTCCCCAACAAAAGTTCAAAACTTTTCACTAAAATGGTGCGCACGATAATTCTTGAAGGCAGTAACCGATTTGGTCTATACTTTGGACATCGTAATATTTCTACGAGACATAGAACAGTTTCGAATATGGACTATATGTGTCAACTCCTTCGGATACCACCCACACCAAATTTCGGAAAAGTGAATGTTAGGATCTCCTCTCGAATCGTTTTGATTTTTCTTGCAACAGTTTGCACTCAAGGCTTCTATTACGATGGTACAAGTTTTTTAGGGGCAAGTCCATACTTCTTGAGAAAATAACCCAAAAACTGCAAAAAACCCCTACGGCTATCATTTTTAGTGGCTGGTGCGCACGACAACTTCCGAACCGAATACTGCGTTGGTCCACACTTTGCATATGGTAATATTTCTTCGAATATTAGATGAAGTTTGAAGATGGTGCTTATATGTCCACTCCTTCCAGTACCTCCCCCACAAAAGTTCAAAAATATTCGCTAAAATGTTAAGCGCAATATCTCCTAAACGGAGCAACCGATTTGGTCCAAATTTTGGATCTCGAAATATTTTGTCCAAACTTAGTTTATGTTCGAAAACGGGCCCTATCGATCCATTCCTTAGGGTACCACCCACACAAATGATCAACTTTTTTGTTTAAGTGTGTTTAAGGGTCTGTGCGAGAATGCTTTGGAATTTTTTACCGATGGTATCTCTAGTAGCCCTGTTTACAGCGATATGATGTTTTTCGTGGGCAAGTCCATGTTTTCTGATAACATGGAATGACTCCCAAAATAAAACACACTTCGAAAATGCACTATGTCGGTCCATTCCTTTAGGTACCTTCACCGCAAAACTTTTGAGATTTTATCCTAATCCATATCTTGGTCGGCAAGTTCATACGCCCAAAATTCTGAAGACCCCCTAAATACATATGTTTTTTTGGGAAAAAGGTATTTCAATTCACACAGTCGGCAAAGCCGACTGATACTTTTTTACTTGTTTTGTTTTTTCATGAACCGTGATTTGCTATTCTCTCCACTGTTTCGTTCAGACATTGTTTATGATAATGATAATGATGTGATGGCAAATGAACTCTGGTGGTGCAGGAAATTTTCGCAAAACTTGATAATGATGTGCCTTTGTCAAAGTGTAAAAGTTGATGTAGAACAACAACAACAGCAGCAACCCGGTGTTAGTATTTTGTCAACAAAATGGAGGAAAAGGATCGTCAGGCAATCTCTTGGAATAATAAATGTGATGCTATAACAACACAACAGTAACAAGTGCCATGTAAAATGGGGAAGTGCTGGAAATTGTGTTTATAAAACTTAAATTTTTGGGAAAACTAAAAACAAATTGGGAGAAACTTTGTTGCACTGAAAATAAAAACAAAAGTTAAACGAATAACAGGTTATTTCTCCAATGAAGTAAGAAGTGAAATACTTTGAGTAAGTTTTTTGAAGCAATTATTTTTAAATTAGAAATTGAAAGAAACAATTGGTACGTTCCAGAATTTGATTTAATTTTATATAATATTTTCGAAATTTTTACTACTTTTTCCTTTATAAATTTAAAAAAGTTTTACAAGGTTTTTATGTATTTTTTTTGTTAATGGCTAAAAAATAAAGAAAAATTAAACACAAAACTCCTTATCACAATTGCCATGAAATTTCACTCAAAAGTTCAATTGTTGTCTTGCCATGTCTCAGTTAAAAAAAAATTCCATTGAGTATTTTGTTAAATTGCTCACTTGATGATGACAGTTTTACACAAAAATATTTACATTTTTCAAATTGCCTCTGCGTGTCAGCACTAAATATTTGGCAAAGCATTTTTTGCTTTGGCAATGAAGACGACGTCGACGAGACGGCAAGTATATTAAAGCCACCGCCTCCTCCATCGCCAATCGCCGTAACTCGTTTTTTCTTTCTAGCAATTTTACGCCTAACACGCAAAGCTTAAGAAACACACAAAAAAAAAAATAACTTAACAAAAAGGATTCATGTTCCTGACATTGTTTATTTTATTTTTTTGCTTTTCTACTGAAAAATAGAAAATAACAACAAAAAGACGAAAAACTGGTGCTTAAGGAAAATTAATGAAACTCGACAAGAAAGCCGTTGTAAATAAATGTTCATGTTTGTTTATTTCCGTTTGCAGTCGTCTTCAACAGTTTTGTATTTTGACTGCAGAGCAGCTATTCGTGTTCAAGTTTTTGGGGTTTAATTTTAAAGTGTGTTTTTAGGAAATTATATTCGTTTTTATTTTTAGGTGGAGAATATTATGAAAAATAAATATCATACAGAGGCAAGTAATACATCCTAGAGCGATAAATAATTTATGAGGGAATAGTCTCTGAGGAAAAGTAACATGTATGAATAGTTGAATTTGTCATTCCGTTTGTAACACATCGCATTATTCATCGGAGACCCCATAAAGTATATATATTCTTGATCAGATTCACTTTGGCAGTTTTGTTGTGATGTGTGTTTACTTTTCATTTTTAAAGTAAGCCCAGCATAATCACAGATTTGTTGTTTTAAAATTTTAAAAACAACAAGTTTTTAAAGTGGATTTTGTTAAAATTGATTTACGTTAGAGAAGGGCAGAAAATACTATGGTAAAATTCTAAGTCGATATAACCATGTCCGTCTGTTCGTCCGTCCATCCATATGTTGAAATCAAGATACAGCTCGCAATTTTTAAGATAGAGCTTGTAACGTGGTTTTCTTGTCGGGTGGGGTAAGTTCAGTCGCATCCAGGGTTTCCATAAGGACCCACTAAACCTTACGAAATGAAAAGACTAGTATTCTTCCTTTCCTGGGGGCTAAATCGGGGATTTATTGATTAAGTACTAATTTACAATCTACTTGTGTTTAGATGCGATAAGAATGAATTGAATGGGTATATATTTGGATTAATAGTTAGCGTAAGGATTTTGCAAACTCGCTGGGGTTTGACAGCCGAGGAGCTCGTGTTGAATTAGCGGGGTCTTCTTCGAGGGGAAATGATTGGGAAGACGATGAATTCGGTGTTCGGCTGTAGATGATCGGGAAGATGATGAATTCGGTGTTCGGCTGTTGATGTTCGGGAACACGATACGTTCGGCTGTTGTTGTTCGGGAACACGATGAATTCGGTGTTCGGCTGCAAATGCTCGGCCTGACGATGTATTCGGTGTTCGGCTGTTGATGTTCGGGAACACGACGAATTCGGTGTTCGGCTGCCGATGATCGGGAAGATGATGTTTTCTGTGTTCGGCTGCCGATGATCGGGAAGACGCTGTTTTCGGTGTTCGGCTGCAGATGATAGGGAAGACGACGGGTTCGGCGTTCGGCTGTTGATGCTCGGAAACAAGACGGGTTCGGGTGTTAGTCTAGTGTTATGGTCTATTTTCAACCATGCGCTACTGGTTTCTAACTAGGGAACAGCTGACCCAAAGGTCCAGTGGAACAGCTGACATGAATGTCCTGCGGGAATGCTGACCCGAAGGCCCAGTGGAACAACTGACCCGAAGGCCCTGTGGAACTGCTGACACGAAGGCCCAGTGGAACAGCTGACCCGAAGGCCCTGTGGAACTGCTGACCCGAAGGCCCAGTGGAACAGCTGACCCGAAGGCCCTGTGGAACTGCTGACCCGAAGGCCCAGTGGAACAACTGACCCGAAGGTCCTGTGGAACTGCTGACCCGAAGGCCAAGTGGGTCAGCGAAGGCCTTGTGGAACAGCTGACTCGAAAGCCCTGTGTATGTATTAGCCACAACAACTTAATGGGTAGCCGTCAAAAGAGTAAAGATGATTCTATTGCTCCTAGGATGTTTGGTACTGCAAATGGGCTATATCGGTCCACGTTTTGATATAGCCGCCATAGAACGGTACCAACCGATTTTCGGTATTTTGAAGGTTTTAGCTTCATCATTACACCGACATGGCTGAAATTTGGTACTTAGTCTTCGTTGGGGGCATACAACTTTTCCTCAGAATTTTGTTGGTATGGGTCCACCCACTACTTCATATAGCCTGGGGGCTATATGAACGGTACCTCCCGATTTTCGGTATTTTGAAAGTTGTGGCTTCAATACTCCTTCGAAATGGTTGAATTTTTGTCTTCGTTGAGGGTACGAAACTTTCCCCCAGAAATTTGTGGGTACAGGTCCACGCCCCATAGAACGATACCTCCCGATTTTTGGTATTTTGAAGGTTATGGTCACAATAATCCATTGAAATGACTGAAATTTGGTGTTTAGTCTTCGTTGGGGGTACGAAACTTCCCCCAGAAATTTGTGGGTACAGGTCCACGCCTTCATATAGCCCCCATAGAACGATACCTCCCGATTTTTGGTATTTTGAAGGTTATGGTCACAATAATCAATTGAAATGACTGAAACTTGGTATTTAGTCTTCGTTGGGGGGTATTAAAGTTTCCCCTCTAAATTTGTAGGTATAGCCTCCATAGAACGTTACCTACCGATTTTCGGTATTTTGAAGGTTGTGGCCTCTATATTTCTCCCAAGTGGCTGAAATTTGGTATTTAGTCTTCGCTGGGATTATAAAACTTTCCTACAGAAATTTGTGGGTACAGGTCCACGCCTTTATATAGCCCCCATAGAACGGTACCTCCCGATTTTCGGTATTTTGAAGGTTGTGGCCTCAATTTTCATCCCAAGTGGCTGAAATTTGGTATTTAGTCTTCGTTGGGATTATAAAACTTTCCTCCAGAACTTTGTGGGTACAGGTCCACGCCTTAATACAGCCTCCATAGAACGGTGCCACCCGATTTTTGGTATTTTGAAGGTTTTAACTTCATTATCACACCGAAATGGTTGGAGGTATAAAATCCCCCCCACCCCTTCAGAACTTTGTACATATAGCCCCCGATTTCCGGTATTCTAAAGGTTGTGGCCTCAATATTACTCCGAAATTGCTAAAATTTGGTATTTAGTCCTCATTTGAGGTATACAACTTTCCATATGAAATTTGTCGGTATAGGTCCACGCCTTCATAAACCCCCATAGAACGGTACCTCCCGATTTTCGGTGTATTGAAGGTGGTGGCCACAACAACCCACCGAAATGGCTGAGATTTGGTATTTAGTCTACGTTGGAAGTATAGGTATAGGTCCGCGTTTCGATATAGCCCCCATAGATATAGCCCTCATAGAAAGGTACCTCTCGATTTTCGCAATTGTAAAGCTGTGACGTCAATATCCCACCGAAATGACTGAAATTTGTTATTTAATCTTTCATAACGTTATAAAATTTCCCAGAAAAGAATTATCAGTATAGGCCCACGTCTTCCTGTATGTCCCATAGAAGCGTACCTCTTGATTTACGGTATTTTTTAGGTTTTAACCACATTATCTTACTGAAATATCAGAAATTTGGTATTTAGTCTTCTTCGAGTCTAAAAACTTTACGCCAGAAATTTGTCGGTATAGATTGACGTTTTGACGTAGCCCCCATAGAACGGTACCTCCCGAATTTCGGTATTTTGATGGTTAACGACATTGTTTTACTTAAATATAACTCGGGGTGGAGGGTATAACAAGTTCGGACCGGCCGAACTTAAAGCCGTTCTTATTTGTTTGATTTTTTTCTAATTTCATAGTATTTTTTCAAAAAAAAAAAATTCAAAGTGGTTTGTGCGGAACCTTTTTTCATAATAATGTGGAATGAATGTTATTTTAGGCATTAGTAGGCAAAAGTTCATTCATTTTCACTACAGGAAATCATTTTTGAGAAAAAAATTTCAAAAAGTCATAACCCTAGTATATACACTTCGTACGGCCAAAATGTGCCTCATCCAAATAATGGTTTTAGACCCCAAATATGTTTGGACAAAATCCGTTTCAGACAATTTGGAGACGATTTAGCAATGTCCGTCAGTCTGTCTATCGATCTGCCTGGCTGCTGGAGAACACTATAAATCTCTAACGGATCAGCTGATTCGGTACAAAATTTGGCCTTATTAATATTTTGTCCAAACTTAGTTTAAGTTCGAAGATGGACAGTATCGGTCCACACCTTTCGGTACCTCTCTCACAAAAGTTTCAAACTTTTCGCTAAAATGTTGCACACGATAACTCCCGCAGGTCCATACTTTGCACATCGTAAAATTTCCACGATACCTAGTTTAAGTTCTAATATGCACTATATAGGACCACTCCGAGTACCTCTCACACAAAATTTCGGAAAAGTGAAGTTAAACAGCTGCTCTCGAATCGCTTTGATTCTTTTAGCGACCACTTGCATGCGCTGCCCCCATTACAACGGTACAAGTTTTTTCAGCGGCAAGTTCATACTTCCTGAGAAAATTGCCCGAAAGCTGTAAAAAGCCCCACGTCACCATGTGTAGTGACTGGTCCAAAATTTAGTCTTTATAATATGTTGTCCAAACTTTATTTAAGTTTGAAAAAGGGCCACATTGGTGCACTCTTTCCGGTACCTCCCCCTCAAAAGTGCAAAAAAAATCACTAAAATGGTACGCATGATTATATTGAAAGGAGTAACCACTTTGGTCCCAACTTTGGATCATTTTTGGGGAAATGGATTTTATCATTCATCCCCTACATCACCCTTTTTGTCTACCAAGCTTATAAAATAAATGTTATAATTAAGTTTTTTACCTGAATAATTTGGAGGAGATACACGTATGTGAAGATGTTAAGTAATTAAACCACTCACCTGAAATCGAAAGATAAAAAGAAAAGCATTAATATGTTATTATAATAATAATTATCATACAAAACATACAAAAAATTGGAAGAGTTACATTTAATCTGATTCAAATATACTTCATAAGGATTTAGTGATAATTAATGCCAACATTATTTTGCCTGCCTTTATCACTCCCCTTTTTGAAGTCGTTTCGCTGAATTGATTTGTTTTTTCTACTTAAGAAACAAAAAATAAATCGTTAAATAAAAACAAAACTGCCCACAAAAAACCCACCAAGGAATGAAAAATAACTCAACCTTAAAATATGAAACATTTGTCAAATTGTAGGCAGGCGGGTAGACCGTTGGACGAACAAAAACACAGCCGTATGCTAAAGCAGAGGACAATTGATTGCCGTAAATAAAAAGTAATAAAAACTGAAAGTTATAAAGACAAATCAAAGCTAGTTCTTTTTTATTTTTGTCATTTCTTCTGTTTTTATACCCTACACCACTATGTGGGGAGGGTATTATAAGTTGGTTTTGGCCAAAAAGTTTGTAACGCATCGAAATAATGGTCGTAGACCCATACTTATATATACCAAAATGAATGTCTCGACGAGCTGAGTCGATCTGGCTATGTGTGTCCGTCCGTCAGTCCGTCCGTCTGTCCGTCTGTCCGTCTGTCCATCTAAACCTTGTAATCACGCTACAGGCCGCAATTATTATCGGATCGTCACGAAATTTTGGATGTTGATGGGGGTCCCGGAGGGGAAGAAGCCTATTGATTTTGGTGATGGTCGGATAATATTTAGGGATCGGAAAGGGCAAAAAACGTAGGTGGATAAAATGACAACGTTTTTTTCCAAAGCCAATATCTCAGCTTCTAGATGGGGTATACCAAAAGCAAAACCTGACAATGAAAGCAGAAAATATCACCTTTCTAATGATGTAAAGTAGGTGCTCGTAGGTGATGAAACAACGAAGATATCGCAATAGTAGCAAATAAAACCCCAATTTTCATTTTTGCGATTTTAATTATATTGACAAATATCACAGCTTTGGTTGAAAATTTTCCAAAAGCAAAGCCTGACTATGAAAGTAGAAGATCCCGTCTTTACAATGATGCAAACTAGGTCGGCGTAGGTAACCAAATAACGGAGATATCGCAATAGTCGGTAATACATCCCATTTTTCTATTTTTTTGGAAATCACGCTACAGGTCGCAATATTAATCGGATCGTCACGAAAACTTCAGGGTTAATGGGGGTCTCACAGATGAAGAAGCATATTGATTTTGGTGATGGTCGGATAATATTTAGAGGTCGGAATGGGAAAACACTTATTTGGAGAAAAGTCAACGTTTTATTTCAAAGCCAATATCTCTGTTTCTTTAAGAGGTATATCAAAAGCAAAACCTGGAAAGGAAAGTAGAAAATATCACCTTTACAACGGTGTAAAGCAGGTTGTCGTAGGCGGTCAAATAGCAAAGATATGGCAATAGCCGATAATGCATCCCATTTTCCGATTTTTTTGTAATCACGCTACAGGTCGCAATTTTAATCGGATGGTCACGAAATTTTGGGGGTTAATGGGGGTCCCAAAAAGAAAGAAGCCTATTGATTTTGATGATGCTCGGATAATATTCAGGGGTCGGAATGGGCAAACACTTATTTGGAGAAAGGTCAACGTTTTATTTCGAAGCCAATATCTCTGTTTCTTCAAGAGGTATATCAAAAGCAAAATCTGGCAAGGAAAGAAGAAAATATCACCTTTACAACGATGTAAATTAGGTTGTCATAGGTGGTCAAATAGCAGAGATATGGCAATAGTCGATAATGCATCCCATTTCCGATTTTTTTGTAATCACGCCACAGGTCGCAATTTTGATCGGATAGTCACGAATTTTTTGGGAGTTGATGCGGGTCCCACATAGGAAGAAGCCTATTGATTTTGGTGATAGCCGGATAATATTTAGGGGTCAGAATGGGGAAAAACTCATTTGGAGACAAATTCAAAGTTTTATTCTTTGTGAATATATTGGCTTCTAGTAGGGGTATTCCAACGACAAAACCTGTCAATGGAAGAAGAAAATATTACCTTTACATTGGTGTAAAGCAGGTTGGCGAAGGTGGTCAAACATGGGAGATACCACAATAGTCGGTAATGCATCCAATTCTTCCATTTTTTTGCAATCAAGCTACAGGTCGTAATTTTGATCGGATGGTCACAAAATTTTGGTTGCTCATGGGGGTCCCAGAGACAAAGAGGGATATTATTTTTGGTGGTAGTCGGTTTATATTCCCTAAAAGAAATGTTTACCAGTGCAAAGCTTATGCACAGGGGTAGTGGTGTAGGGTATCACATGGTCGGCCCCGACCCGACTATAGCCTTTGCTCACTTGTTTGTTATATAACAGAGAAAATAAAAAAATTAAGTTGTGGAGCAATGAAATTGGTTCAATATAAAGCGGTGGTGGTGCTGATAAAAAGCAAATATATATTTATAAGATATTGCTGATGTTTTTTGTTAGTATATATTTTTTGACTTTTATTACAGTAAAACTTTACAACAATTCTTATCGTGCCCATTGTGACCAAACTTTTACAAGTAGTGGTGATCTCTCATGCGACTTTGTCGCTGTCCATCCATTCGATTCCTAAAAAATGATATGTTGTTGTTGTTTATAACATGTTGACATTTGCAAAACACATTTGTATCATCAATTATTTAGGCGTATCAATAACAAGTATTCTGCTTCATTGGAAAACAACGCAATGGACATTAAATATTAATTTATTTAAAATTAACACAAAAATATATGCACAATAAATTTCATTGAATTGTTGTAATCAACATAAAACGTTTTTGATGTGGGTTTTCTTTTGTTTTTCTTTTGCCAAATGTCAAATGTTATGAGTGATATATTAAAATGGAAAAAAAAAATTAAGACATTCTCAAAGAATGGCCTCGGAAAACTTATTAAAATGGAAGCATTTCTTTAACAAGCTATTTCCATTAAACATCCAAACATGTGCATTTTTAAATGAAGATTTTTTCAAAAAATTTTGAAAGGAATATTTTTATAACACAAAACAATAACCATTACTCTTCCAAGCACCACCACACAAGAAGCGTAGATTTTTTTTCAAACAACAACTAGACCACTAAGCTTGGATTTTTAAGGAATATTTTTCAACTAACAACGGAAGTGAATTTGGAAAGAAAACCATTAAGGTGGATTTTTGAGAAATATTTTTCAACTTTTGTCCATTGAAGTCCTCTTTAGGGGATACTCCTTTCCATAGAAGACCCTTTTAAGGAGACTTCTGTCCATAGAAACCCCTTAAGGTGGACTTCTATCCATTGAGGAAGCCTTTAATAGGGCTCTTCTTAGGCGACTTCTATCCATAGAAGGCTCCTTCAGGTGGAGTTCTATTCATAAAATACCACTATAATGATACACCTTTCCACAGAAGGCCCTTTTAAGGAGGCTTCTGTCCATAGAAGCCCCTTAAGGTGGACTTCTATAAATTGAGGAAACCTTTAAGAGGACCCTTTTTAGGCGAGTTCTATCCACTTTTCCATAAAAGAAACCCCATAAGGTGGACTTCTATCCATTGAGGAAACCTTTAAGAGGACCCTTTTTGGGCGATTTCTATCCATAGAAGCCCCTTAGGGTGTACTTCTATCCATTGAGGAACCCTTTAATATGACCCTTTTTAGGAGACTTCTATCCATTGAAGAGGACCTTTAAGAGGACCCTTTGTAGGCAATTTCTATCCATAGAAGCCCCTTAAGGTGTACTTCTATCCACTGAGGAACTCTTTAAGATGACCGTTTTTAGGAGACTTCTATCTTAAAACGTCCTTTCTATTCATAAAACGTTCATAAAAGACCGCTTTAAAGGACTTCTATCCATAGAAGACCACTTAGGCTGAATTTTGTTCAGTGAGGATCCTTTGTAGGGGACTTCTATCCATAAAATAAACTTAAGGAGAGATCCTATTCATAGGAGACCCCTTTAGAAGGACTTCTATACAAAGTATCGTTGTTAGGGAAACTTCTATCCATATATGACCGCTTTTAAGATTACTTTTGTCATTAGAAAATCCCTTTAGGGAACTTCCTTCTATAGAAGCCTTTCAAGTGGACTTCTTCTATCCAC
Organism: Musca autumnalis; assembly: GCF_047663935.1. NCBI lineage: Eukaryota > Metazoa > Arthropoda > Insecta > Diptera > Muscidae > Musca > Musca autumnalis. The sequence continues at coordinate 80,954,963 of NW_027411644.1, forward strand.
TAAATACCTTTTCGGAGGGACTTTTGTGCTTATTTGACATAAAACATCCTTTAGGAGGACTCCTATCCATAGAATACTACATTGGGGGACTTCTGTCCATAGAATACCGCTTTACTAGGACTTCTGTCCATAGAAAACTCCTTTAGGGTACTCATATCTAAGACCCTTTTTAAGGGGTTTTTTGTCCATAGAAGACCTTTTTTAGGGGACTTATATCCATAGAAAACGTCTTTAGATGACCCATTTCTCTCTTTAGAAGAACCTTTTAGAATGTTGTTTCCATAGAAGACCCCTTTCAAGTGGACTTCTTCTATCCACTAAATACCTTTTCGGAGGGACATTTGTGCTTATTTGACATAAAACATCCTTTAGGAGGACTCCTATCCATAGAATACTACATTGGGGGACTTCTGTCCATAGAATTCCGCTTTACTAGGACTTCTCTCCATAGAAAACTCCTTTAGGGTACTCATATCTAAGACCCTTTTTAAGGGGTTTTTTGTCCATAGAAGACCTTTTTTAGGGGACTTATATCCATAGAAAACGTCTTTAGATGACCCATTTCTCTCTTTAGAAGAACCTTTTAGAATGTTGTTTCCATAGAAGACCCCTTTCAAGTGGACTTCTTCTATCCACTAAATACCTTTTCGGAGGGACTTTTGTGCTTATTTGACATAAAACATCCTTTAGGAGGACTCCTATCCATAGAATACTACATTGGGGGACTTCTGTCCATAGAATACCGCTTTACTAGGACTTCTGTCCATAGAAAACTCCTTTAGGGTACTCATATCTAAGACCCTTTTTAAGGGGTTTTTTGTCCATAGAAGACCTTTTTTAGGGGACTTATATCCATAGAAAACGTCTTTAGATGACCCATTTCTCTCTTTAGAAGAACCCTTTAGAATGTTGTTTCCATAGAAGACCCCTTTCAAGTGGACTTCTTCTATCCACTAAATACCTTTTCGGAGGGACTTTTGTGCTTATTTGACATAAAACATCCTTTAGGAGGACTCCTATCCATAGAATACTACATTGGGGGACTTCTGTCCATAGAATTCCGCTTTACTAGGACTTCTCTCCATAGAAAACTCCTTTAGGGTACTCATATCTAAGACCCTTTTTAAGGGGTTTTTTGTCCATAGATGACCTTTTTTAGGGGACTTATATCCATAGAAAACGTCTTTAGATGACCCATTTCTCTCTTTAGAAGAACCCTTAAGAATGTTGTTTCCATAGAAGACCCCTTTAGGAGCACTTCTACCCATAGAAGACTCCTTAGGGGGCATCTATCCATACAAGACCCATTTAGGGAAACTTCTATCAATAGAATACCCCTTTAGGTGGACTTCCATCCGCAAGGGCACTTTTGTCCTGTGAGAAACCTTTAAAGTGGACTTCTATCCATAGAAAATCCCTTTAAGGGCAATGCTATCCATAAAATACCCTTTAAAGAGGAACTTATATCTGTACGAATTTATATCAGGTAGACTTCTATCCATTCTATATCAGGTCATCTCTCCACAGAAGACCTCTTTAGGGGGACTTCTGTCACTTTTAGGGGACTTATGTCCAAAGAAGGTTTTTTCAAGGGAACTTCTATCTGCAGAAGATCTGCTAAGAGGGACTCTCCTATCTTTAGGAGATCCAGCTAAAGAGACTCGTCTCCATAAAATACCATAATAAGAGGGACTACTATCAAAAGAAGTTCATTTAGAGAACTTCCATCTGCAGAAGCCCCATTAAAGTGGACTTGCATCAATTGATGACCCCTTTTGGGGGCTTCTGTCATAGAAGACTAATTTTTAGGGACCTTTATCCCTTTAGGGTATCTTTAGACGACCCTTTTAGTGAGCTTGTATCCCTTGAAAACCTCTTTAGGGGACTTCCATTCATAGTTCTATTCATTAAATACCCCTTCTGTCCATAGAATAACTTTCTGGGGGACTTCTATCCATTGAATACCCCTTTGAGAGTTACTTCTATAAAAAACCGCTTTAATGACACTTCTATCCATCTAAGACCCCTTTAAGGGGACTTCTTTTCATAAATTTTCCTTTAGGAGCTCTCCTATCCAAGAAGACACCTTTACAGCGACTTCTATCCATATAAGACCCCTTTAGGGGGGCTTCTAACCATAGAAGACCCCTTTAGGGGGACTTCTATCCATAGAAGACCCCTTTAGGGGGACTTCTATCCATAGAAGACCCCTTTAGGGGGACTTCTATCCATCGAGGACTCCTTTAGAGGGACTTCTATCCATAGAAGACCCCTTAAGGGGGACTTCTGTCCATAGGAGACCCCTTAGGGGAACTTCTTTCTGTTGAAGCCCGCTTCAGGTGGCCTTCTACCCATTCAGGGTGATTTCTCTCCACAGAAGACTATGCTTATTCTCTCAATTAAAACCCCTTTTATGGGCACATCTTTCCATAGAATATCCCTTTAGGGGGACTTCTATCCCAAGAAGATCATTTACGGGGGACTTCTATCCATAGAATATCCTTTTAAGGGGTACTTCTATCCAACTTTTATCTGAAGAAGCCCTCTTCGGTTAGGGTTATTTAGGTCCATTAGGGTTATTTAGGGTCCATTATAGGCCCCTTTAGGAGTACTATTATCCATCCCTTTAGTGGGACTTCTATCCGTCGAAGATCCATATAGGATGACTTTTTGTCTTTAAAAACCCCTTTAGGGAGTATTCTCCCCATAGAAGACCTCTTTAGGCGGACTTCTTTCTACAAAAGGTTGACTTCTATGCATAGAAGGCCCCTTTAAGGGGAGAGCTCTATCCATTAAAGACCCTCTAGGGGGACTTCTCTCTGTAGAAGCCCTCTTTAGGTAAACTTCCATCCATAGATGACCCGTTTAGGAATCTTTTGTCCATAGAAGGTGCCTTTATGGGGAATTCTATTCATAGAAGGTCCCTTTAGGGGGGCTTCTATCCATAGAATGCCTCTTTGGGGGAACCCCTTTAGACGACCCTTTAAGGGAGCTTGTATCCCTTGAAGACCAATTTAGGGGGACTTCTATCCATAGTTCTACTCATTAAATACCCCTTCCGTCCATAGAACTCTCCTTCATACAGCTATTTTCCATAGAACACCCCTTTAGGGGGACTTTTATAGACCTCCCCTTGAGAGGTCTAGTGAGACTTCTATCCATCTAAGACCCCTTTAAGGGGACTTCTGTTCATAAAATTCCCTTTAGGGGATTTCCTATCTGAAGAAGACACATTTAGGGACACTTCTAACCATACAAGACCCCTTTTCGGGGGACTTCCATCTATAGAAGACCCCTTTAAGGGGACTTCTTTCCATAGAAGACCACTTTAGGGAACTTATTTCTGTTGGAGCCCCCTTCAAGTTGATTTATATCCACTGTAGACCCAATTAGGGTAATTTATGTCCACAGAAGACATCGCTTCGTCTCTCAAGGGACACCTTTCCATAGAATATCACCTTCAGGGGGACTTCTATTGCTGGAAGATCCTCTTTATGGGGACTTCTACCCAACTTCTATCTGAAGAAGCCCTTTCGGTTAGACTTCCTTCCATAATAGGCCCCTTTAGGGGTACTTCTATCCAATGAAGACCCCGTTAGAGGGACTTCTATCCCTCGAAGATCCGTATTGGCTGACTTTTTGTCTTTAGAAACACTCTCAAGGGAGTATTCTCCGCATAGAAGACCTTTTTGGGCGAACTTCTTTCCACAAAAGGCCTATCTATCTGTAAAAAACCCCTTTTTGGGAAACTAGTACCTACGCAAACCCACTTTAGGGGGACTCCTACCTAAAGGAGATCGTTTAGGGGACTTTTGTTCGCGGAAAGGATTTTTATATTATTACTTATCTGTCGAAATCCCATTTAGGGGAATTCTACTACGCCTTTAGAGGGCCCTTATAGATAGAATTTAGGGGACTTCGTTACATAGAAAACCTCTTAACGGATACTATTATCGTTTTTGATGTTGGTAGATTTTTAAAGAAGACTTCTTTTAGGACACCTCTCTTTGTAAAATACCCTTTAGGAGGACTCCTATCCACAGAAGGCAGTTGTTAGGGAGACTTCTATCCAATGAAGCCCCCTTTTCAGGGGACTTGTGTCCTTTCAAGGTTATTTTACGGGAAATTTTTATCTCAGGTGGACACTTTATCCATTGAAGACTCTTAAGAAGGACAAAAAATATTCCCTTAATGGGAAATTATTCAATACATTTTAGAGGACTTACATAAATAGGGGGTATCTTTTCACCTACGGGTGCAAACCGTGGTGCAATGGTATGCACACTAGGGTTATGACTTTTTTACAACCTCATATCCCTGTATCAAAGCGTGATGAGTTTTGCCATAAGATTACATAAAATCTTAATTATAAGGTGATTCGGTGAAAAAACCTCACGCACAAAGTGATTTTAAAATTTGATATTATCAAAATTTTGGACAATTTTTTGAAGTCACTGAAAACAGATATGTAATTGAAAATAAACTTTAGAGCCACATGAGATAATTAAAATGACATAATATTTATTTCGCACTATTTTTCTTCAATTCTGAGAATCGTAAAAATGTCGTAAACGCTTTTATTCAAAAATATAATTTTTTAACAAGAAACAAAGAATTAAAATTTTTTTCAAAGTGACCTTTTTCGCGACTTTTTTAATATTTGAATGAAATAAACGTTATTATAGTTATTAGTAGGCTTATATTTATTCATTCGTGCAACAAAAAATATTTTTTTGAAAAAAAAAATTTTTTCATTTCATATATTTTTTCAAAAAAATATTTTTTTAAAATCGATTTGTGCGTGAACTTTTTTTATATTTCAATGGAATAAGTGATAGCATAGTGATTAATAGGCAAAAGTTCATTCATCCCTGCTACAGGAAATCATTTTTGAGAAAAAAATGTCAAAAAGTCATAACCCTAATGCACACCCGCCTTGCACGCAGAAGGTCGTTGGGTCGATGCCCTGGCTAGGCAACATCAAATTTTCAACTGTGGCAAAATACCCCTCAATAATGTTGAGTATTTCAGCCATGTAAACAATTGGTGTCTTAGGACACGCCGTTCGGACTCGGCTTTAAAATGTAGGTCCCATATCATCGACCCACTTTATCAAATAGTGGGCCGACATAATATCGGATCGTGTTTAAATTGTAACATCAGGTTAACCATGACTGCAACAACAAATGTTTTTTTATTTATTGCTCTAAAAAAACATCCCAGGGCCAATGCACAGTGGAAAAAAGTACCGATTTAGCGCGCCAAAGTAAAAGTCTATGTTTTATTGTATGTTTGTCCATAAATTCGATATGAACAGCTATAGATTGACAATTTTACTTCATTTATTAATATATTTGGTAAATTTGTATTTTTACCGTAGAATGGTACCTATCGATTTTCGGTATTTTAAAGATTTCTACCACATTATCCAACCGAAACGGCTAGGATTTGGTATATAGTCTCCATGGGGGTTATGCATACACTCCTATAAACATTTGCGGTATAGGACCACGTTTTAATATAGCCCCCATAGACCGGTACCACCGATTTCGGTAATTTTGGAGGTTTTAGCCATATTATCCAACCGATATAGCTGAAAGTTGACATTTAGTCTTCGTTGGTGGTATAAAATATTCCGACGAAGAATTTTCGGCACAGGTACACGCATTGATATGGCCCCCATAGAAAGGTACCGCTACAATTTCAGAATTTTTACATAAAAAATGATATTAATAAAAATAGTAATAAAATAAAATGTTGCAGTTTGTTGCAGCTATATTTTTACAAATTAGTTAAGAACTGTGTGTACTAAAAACAAAATAAAAAATCTACGCGCCATCCCGCGACACACTTTAGTGATAGCTTTAACAAAGTGCTTAATTTGGAAAAAAATCGGATGTCACATGTTTTAAGTGTAAAATCCGAGTTGCAATAAATAACATCTTATATTCAACATTTTTTAAATCACCTGCTTCACGAAATGTTAAATTCAATTAAGCTTTAAAATTACTTTGTAGGAAGAGTGCATGCGACGATCAAAAATTTACTACTAAACTATATTATGAAAACTAGTTCAAAAAATGTCAACAAAAAACGGGCCGTTATTCCGCTTAAACTGATGCAAAACAAATTATTACATCTTTGCGTTTATTTCAGCTCTAGTCTATTTTGTTGTATTCAAGTATTTGAATAACAACAAAATGTTTTACAGTGGATATGAAATTGATTAGTTGCGGGCGGAGGGTGGGGAATACTATAGTTTCAGTTGTCACCAAACAACTTCATCAGTTCCCTTTTCCGCCGACTCTGTATCGATAAACAGGTCAATAAGCCCATCCAGCAAATTAAACAAAATGAGAAAATTGCTGTATGGCCCTAAAGCTGATTACCCTACAATTTGAGTCGAACTAAAGAATTTCATATCCACCACTGTTTTTATGTCGTCTTTGCTTTGCAAAGAATGCGAACATGTGAGTGTTGCTTCAATAAGCGGGGGTAAAACAACGAGAAAAGTTGTTGTTTTTGCATTACGCATTGATCAACAAGGCCGTGCTGATGCCTATTATTGTTGTTGGCGTTTTTTTATTGTTGGACTGCAGAATTTTACATCTTTGTGTTTATTTCAGCTCTAGTCCATATTTTGTTGTATTCAAGTATTTGAATAACAACAAAATGTTTTACAGTGGATATGAAATTGATTAGTTGCGGGCGGAGGGTGGGGAATTTTTCAATTTCATATCCACTGTAAAACATTTTGTTGTTATTCAAATACTTGAATACAACAAAATATGGACTAGAGCTGAAATAAACACAAAGATGTAAAATTCTGCAGTCCAACAATAAAAAAACGCCAACAAAAACAAATTATTTTAAATTCCGTTGCATTCTGTGGATACCTTAGATTAATACTGCAACAATAATTTTTAAATTGGCGTATGTGATTTTTTTGACTTTTGGCACGCTAGATCGGTATTTTTTTCCACTGTGCAATGGAGCCTTCTCTCATATCAATGAGTGCATACCGATTCAAATTTTCTCAATAAACCTTTTACCTTTACCTAAGACACCACTTATAGAGAAGTTTTTCTGGGGGAAGCCTATACCTCACAAGGCATGGGATGCGTTCATTAGACCACTCATTTTACGTTTTTTCTTTTGTTTTTGTTTTGTTTTTGTACAATGGTGATGTATGGTTCCGAAGCCTGGGTACTTGCGCAAGTGCTTGGTGTGTTTGATAGAAAAATTCTTCGAAAGATCTACGGACCAATCTGCAATGGCGGTGAATATCGACGTCGTATAAACCACGAGCTGTATCTGCTATACAACGACATCAGTATAGAAAAACGTATCGGGATGCAACGATTGTGTTGGCTAGGCCACATTATAAGAATGAGCGATAATGAACCCGCTAAAAAGGTGTATAAATACGGGCCACATGGCGGTGCACGCAGAATTGGCAGGCCAAAGCTTCGATAGAGCAAACAAGTGGATGACGAGATAAAAAGGGGCGGTATTCCAGAAAGCGAGGCAACAAACATAGAGAATTGGAGATCATTTCTTAGTTCGGCTTATGGAACAAATGTTCTGTAATGGGCCAGCTAAGTAAGTAAGTACAGGAACTGAAAGACAAAGTAATGGTTCGGCGGGTTTTGGCATCAATTGTTAGTTCGGTTTATGGGGCAAATGTTCTGTATCGGGCCAAGCAAATGGTACATATTTTCTTTCTTAAATTTCGTCTCGTCTTATCAGTTGCCCTCCTAAATCTTACTCCCCTTCCTCTGAAGACAATAAATTTTGTATTTAATTTCAAGTTTGCCACCTAATCAAAAAATTCTTAAAAAATCATTAACCAACGAATGAACGAAGGCAAAGTTATTAGTCTACCTCGAAATTGTTGCCCTTTTTTGTTGCGGGGGGGTTAGATGATTTCAAAAACGCATGTTTGGCATAAACTTTGTCCATTAGCGAGAAGAAGTTTTCTTCTAACTGCTGGCCGCCGCCAACCAAACCAAGTCAGTAACGGCAGTGAGCCATGAGAAAAAAACTACACTTAAAAATGCTTGGACAAAAATGAGAATAAAATTGTTAAAGTTCGTTTTTTTTCGATTTCCTTAAGAAGGGAGTCGGGGGAATAAAAGGAAGAAAAGAAAACTTTTGTTGCTGAAAATGTTAACATTTTTCACCATTAGAACAGTGGACCTAAACGAAGAAACTTTTCAAAGGTGGTGGTGGTGTTTACTTGTGATAGTTTATTTGGACTACTTGTGTGGCAAAATGGGCCCACTAAGGCCCACTGTTGTTTGTTTATCTTGATGACTGGCCGTTTAGTGAAACTTTTTTGTTAAAGTTATTGGTTTTCTTTTTGTTAATTTTTGTTTAGTAATCAGAAACAAAATTGTATTCTGACCTCTTGCAACATTGCTTTTCATATATTTTTTCTCTAATTTCCTTTAAGAAACTTCCGTTTTTTTCTGTATTTGTGTCAATGTCATTTTGGGAAAAATCGTTATACCAAAGTTATAACTTTGTAATGATTTATTACACTGAGTCTGTCCGGTTACAACTAAAATATAAAATGGTTAAAAAAGAAATGCAAACGAAGATATTTGAAGGGTTTAAACAATAATATAGACAATGTTCATGACATAGACGGAAAAGAAATATTGTTTGTAGAGCGATCACAGAATGGACAAAAAGGGGAACTTATAACAATGAATGCAGGTGACATGTATTCATTCTTAGTTCCGTGATATGGAACTAAAAATTCGTGATAGGGGGTTTAAAATCCAAGTAAGCTTTAATGAAAAAATTTCCATTTTCAAAATACCCCTTTTAAATGATTGTCCATATTGCAACATTTGTTTCTATGTGTACTTACATGTGTATGTATGCATGCATGTGTGTGGAATTGACATTATTTTAAATGCAACCCAGTTATTTTGTCGACATCCTTTGTGACATTAGTTTCAAAAGTTGTACACAATTTTCCAGCCGAAAAAACTGACACATAGAAAATTTGTCTTTTTTCCCCAGAGCTCAGCGAACAACGTAAATTTGCCATGATTTTGTTTTTTTTTGTTTTGAAATATAAAATGGCTGTTTCCTCTTTGCGTTTTTGCATACAATTAGTTATAAAGTTTCTTTTTTGTCATGTTTCATATGAAGTTTCTAGTGTGAAAAAGCAAAAAAAGAACAAACAGACACGTCATTTTCCGTAATGTCGTTTCGTTGGGCTGATAAAAACGACTCTTGCATAGACAGTGAATATCTCAAAATGAACTTTTAAAATCTTTATGAAACGAGGCGTTTGTTTTAATGAGAATATATCATAGGCAATAAAAACGGGAAAATGGAAAAGAGGCCGACAATTTAGTACAACACTTACTTTATTTTGATGACTTTATACTCTAAACAAACATTTTGTTCTAAAAACTGCACCAAAAATAAATTTCGAAAAGCTGAGACTTTTTACTTTACTTCCTTTAAAGCCGTGTTATGTGACATTATCTTTAACATGAACTTTACAACGAAGTTTTGCCTTTCTCTTGGAAGCAAGAGTTGTAACTCGATACGTTTTCCTATATCCATGTTGGTCAGCTGGTCGGTTCATACGACACCCTTATTTACCATCAACTCCTATTGGTCCATAAATCTTTCGAAAAAAAAATCTTTTAAACACGACAAGTTGGGCAACAACTGCTATCGGATCCATTCACAAGTACTGAAAGACATAAATAGAACAAGATAGGATATTTTTTTTATTGCTATCACTCACACTGTGTGTAATTTTTTGAGTCATGGAAAATTAACCATATTCTGACATCGCAGCGTGATAGAAAACGAAAAATAAGAAGACACGTGTCCAGGCGTTTTTCCCTGTTGCTTCGACTTTTGCGGTTATGGACCCCAAAGACCTGAGGCCTTGATATCAAAAGCAATCATTTGTGTACTGAGATCTTAGGTAAATTTTTGTAGTTGTTTGTATTCTTGAATGTTGATCGGTTCGGTATCTATGTACCAGAATCGCAGTAAAAAGTATACAAATTTAATATTTTCTAAATTTCACTCCTATCAAATGCCCATTAATGTTTTTGGGAAGAATGGACTGAATCGCAATGCCCATATCGCTGTAAACTGAACCACAAAAAGTACTCTCGGTAAAACAGACTTAAACTGTCCATATCGCTGTAAACAGCCCCACAAGAAGTACATTCGATAAAAATTGGCAAACTATCCTCGAACAGCGCTCAAACTGCACATAAGCAAATATGTTGAACGTTTGTGAGGGAGATATCCGAAGATGCTTTCCAGTATTGACTTTCTTAATGTACGATTGGAAGAAATTTTACGATGTGCAAATTTTCAATCAAATCGGATAATCAATTAGTAAGTTATCGTGCTAATCAGGCGTTTGAGTAGGTGCCGGAAGGATTATTTATAGCTTTTGGGACATCACATCAGGAAGTATGGATTTACCCCCGAAAAAAATTGTACCATCGGAAAAGGGGCCGCGAGCACAACATGCTGCAAAATTTCATGTCAATCTAAAAAGTGTTCCTAAATTACACTTTCGCCAAAAATTTTTAAATTTTGTGTGGGAGGTACCCGGATTGGACCTATATAGTTAATATATGCATCTCATTTATATATAGAAGAAACAACATCATATAAAAAGCATAAACAAAATCGGTTACACCCTTCTAGAGTTATCGTGCGAACCATTTTAGGGAACATTTTTGAACTTTTGTAGGGGAATGTACTCGAAGAAGTGGGCCGACATGGCCCATCTTCCAATTTAAACTAAGTTTCGACAAAATACTACGAGACCCAAAATTTAGACTCAATCTATTGATACGTTCGAGAGTTATCGTGCGCTCCAGCCAAGCAGACAGAGAGACGGACCGACATACTTGAGGTCTAAAACCACATAGAAATCATTAGCCTAAAGGCTGAGGGCATAAAATGCGCTTCATCGAAACAATGGGTTTAGATCCCAAATATATTAGACGAAACCCGTTTCAGAAAAATTGGAGCCGATGTAGCCCTGTCTTTCTGTCTGGCTGGAGCGCACGATAACTATTCGATTGATCAACCGATTTGGTCCACGTAATATTTTGTCCAAACTAATTCTAAAGCCACACGTTGAAACTTTCATACGAAGCTGCTTCAACTCTACTCTCTCCCAAAAACTGTGAAAGTTTCGTATGAAAGTTTCAACGTGTGGCTTTAGAATTTGATCAAGTTCAAAGATGGGTTATAGCGGTTCACTCTTTCCGGTACCTACCCAACTAAAGTTTCTATGGGACAACACCTTCGGGTAAGATTAGTTTATATATTAAGTGTAGTTTAAGGGTTATTTGAAGATTGCTTCGAATTTTTCATCGAAGGTAGTCCATGTTATTTTGATCACAACTATACATTTTTGGTGTCATGTCCATGCTCGTGGAACACTTTTAACCTCCTTATTGTCTACAAACAGGAGGTATGTGTCGGTGTGTTCTTCATGGGATTTGGTGTAGCCTATTGTAAATTTGCCAGGTTTAATATCGCATTGGCATGATCACAGCATTCCTTTGACAATAGGTTTTAGCCGTTCACACAATATATTCGACCACACTTTATATGCCATAGGGAAGAGACTTATGCCTCCGTAGTTGGCTTTATCTCCCTTCTTGTGTACGGGTCTGAGGTTCCAATTGTGAGCTACGCATTCCTCCAGCCAAATTTTCTAATTAATTGCTGCGTATTTCGCCAGCGGTCCGGAACAGTTCGGCAGGCAGCTATCATAACATCAGTTTAGCTAGGTGGCATACATATAATGTCTTTATTATAGCAACACAAATATCTTCTGAATCAGATTCCTCTGTGTCCAGATTAAAAACTTTTACAACCTAGATTAGCTGCATTCACAAAGTATCCGGAGACATGAAACATATGCGATGCATTGTATGGTCCCAAGAGAAATGCATGACATGCGTTGGGTATCAAGCTATCATTTCCGGCTCAATACGAATTGAGGCGGCTGCATCGTCCGGATCTTAATTGGCCTAAAACCACTAGTGTTTGATTTGAAAGCTGGCAGGTTCTGCCGCATAAGATAAGGGGTAGTTTTCGGTAAGCGTCCACACTGTATCTTTGTGCTGCCTTCGCCACTAGATCAGTGTGCATGTTATCCAAGCCTGTATGATAGGCTCGTTGATCTAGAGGTTATTGTACGTACCTTTTTGACCCATCTCTCCCACTAGATCATGAAGATCTCTACTGACGAAGATGGCCAGTGAACAAGCGTAGCGATAACATCATTTGCATATCACAATGTTACCGCATAGTTTACCACAGACCGGACTATTGTTTTGTAAGAGGTTTCTTTTTTATCATTCCTATTGCTTTCGACTATGAAAACGCAACAAAATCGATTAGCTGTCAATTAAAGCAGTACCTAAAATTTTTCTGAGCGACATTTTTGCTGAAAAACGCCATCTTGTGGTACTTTTATAGCGGCTCTAAAAGTAAAGGACGAAAAGGACATTGAAGGAAGCGAGTTAGAAGGTCGAAGTGCTCTACAATCTACAAACAAACATAAGCTAAAACAAAAGTGAACAAAGATATAATGCTAATTCCTGATGCCTTACAGGGTCTCTAGCAAAAATTGCATCACGCCATAAGGCGGAAGTTCGACTCACGGCGGATCTGTCCTTTGGGATTCTTAATATACTCACCAAGGGCTTTCATCTCCAAAAGCAAAAAGCTTTCATCTCCCAAAATTTGTGTTCACAGTGTAATCAACCGTCATCATCGAGTTGTTCAAGCATTACCATTGAGCCCAAAGCTTTGAATGATTACATTCGGTTTCGGATGACATCTGCAACATCATGCAATATCACGCTCAGAGTGCTCTATAAATTGCCACGCGTACCTCTTCGGATCTACCACTGTAACACCGTTGAAAGTAATAGCTGTTCTATCAATCTTATTTCCCGGATTCAGATTTTGAGGTTTTGAGGTAGTTTGTAAAGAGTGAGAAATCCTTTGTAATTGCGTTTCAACATTGTCGGGACAACAAGGAGTGCAGACTTTTTCTGCAACATTTACGACGAAATATCTTGGATGCTACTAGTAAATGAAACGATCGAACTTTTCATTCATAATTATCCTTTTCAATTATACTGATTTTTGTTGGTAACTCAAAAAATGAGTAAGAGAAAAATAAAAAAAAATGAAAATAAAATAAAATAAAATAAAATAAAATAAAATGAAAATAAAAATAAAATAAAACAAAACAAGATAAAATAAAGAAATAAAACTATAAAATAAAAATAAAACTAAAAGAAAATAAAATAAAATAAAATAAAAATAAAATAAAATAAAAATAAAAAAACTCTGTTCGAGGGTTTAATCTTAGTGTGTAAATGTAGTGTAAAACCAAGAAACATCGATTTGTGGGGTGCTTCGGAGGTGGTTGTTCGGATGCTGGAAGTTCGGAATAGGGTTGTTCGGAGGTAGGAAGTTCCAAATGGGGTGGTTCGTAGGGTAGAAGTTCGGAGGGTGGAAGTTCCCAACCCCATTCCGGTTGTTCGCAGGGTGGAAGTTCATAAGTTTGTGGTTCGCAGGGTGGAAGTTCTAAGGAGGATGATTCTTAGGGTGGAAGTTCGGAGAGGTGAAGTTCAGAGGAGGTGGTTCGGAGGGTGGAAGTTCGGAAAAATTAATTCGATCCTTATAATTTCTTGTCATTATCGTGTTTTTAATATTTCCGAACAAAATCTCCCTTCGCAACGTTTTAAAAACTTTACTTGTTTTAACAATGTGCATTGGCAAAGAGGACGTTTACCCCGCAAATTTTAGGCAAACTTATCAAAATTTGGTCTGCAAAAATAAAATGCAAAGTTTTCTGAAAAAATTTTCTGCAAAATCTTAACAAAATAGTTTGAAGTTACAACTTTTCACTTAGCAGAAGAGGACGTTTGTGGAACAGAAATCAAATAGAGAGCAATAATTTTTTGAAAACTTTGCAAACTCAACTTATCTTTAGCAACTTATCACTTATCAAAAATAAGGGTTCAGTGGAACGCAAAAATTTGCGAATTGTCCAAAATATTGCTAAGTGCAAAATGAAAAGTTGATAAGTTGTTTCGTGGAATAGGGCCCAGGAGAGTATGTGTCCGATTTACCATAATTTCAAGACCTCGATCATGTTTTGTTTCATGGCAGCTATAAAACAGTGCGTAATCGTTTTTAATCTATATGTCGGCCCGATTCCATCGCATTCCTGTAAGGAGAGATAATGATCCCAATGCACAAACTGCACCTTCTCTGTGAAGAGTACGGATATTACAGGAGCAGATTTCAAGCTTATGGTCCCTATAACGTCATATATTAGATGTATTTGCCTTTTATTCTTTGTGAAATGTGTTTTTAAAGGCGCGGAATAGTTTAGCTCGCTACCTTTAACGTGTTTTACAGGTAGTTCTCTATGTGAAATCACGGGAGATTAGTGTGTACTTGTGTCCTGTCGATAAATGTTGTTGCTTGCTATCTTCATCACATCACCCATAATGCAAGTCATGCCCAAGGAAACAGATCAGAACATCACGTTTTTTCGTTATGTAAGATATAAATAACGCACATCCCCACTTCCTCATTAACATATCGGTCGAATCTAAATTAGTCTAATCGTTGGTTCACGGTCAACGTAAATATGTTTCCACCACTAGATTTGCTAAAAGTTCAGTAAACTAAGGTGTTTCCGTTTTAACCTTTCTGATTTAAACCCATGTGATTCATAGATGTATTTAATATTTTAAGTTTTTTTTATATATTTTTATTTTATTTTATTGTCACGCTCTAATGTTATAAATAATGGAATTATATGTCAACAGACCGAAAATTGTTTACCTTAAAAATATGCCATAAATTTTCGAACAATAATAAAACCTTAAAGTATGCAATAAATTTACGTTGATAGAGGTTTAGTAGATGAATGGCCAGAGTTGACAAATGTATCTATTAATGAATAAGGGACAAAAAGAAGAAGAAGAAAAAACCAACACGAAAGGGGCAGGAGATGTAGGTATTAGAGAAAGATTTATTTACCTCTTTTTAGGGGGAAAATGAAGATGCATGAATAGTTGAGCCTAGATAATAAATTTTATAATAGCCACACGATGAATAAGAATTTAGGTGAAGGATAAATGTGAAATATTAAATTTATTATTTGAAATATTAAATTATTTATTAAAAGCTTTCAGGCATTTTCTTCTGAGTATTATGGGAATGAAAAATTACTATGTAATTGTGTCTTTTTATGTTCGACACACCTTTAGATGATTGATGATTTTCAAAGATTCGGCCAAATCTGATACTCAATGCATAAGTTATCGTATCCATCAGTTGATTTTAACAAGTAATGCCATTGTTTTTATAGGTTTCGCGACCATATATGAGGAAGTATGGACCTGCATACGAAAAAAAAATATTTTATTATAAAATCCAAATTATTTTCGGGCCCGGCGATAAAAAGCATCGAGTTTAAAAAATATATTTACCACACATCCATTGCTATGAGATGCTCTTTGAGATGTTCGTATAAATTAATTTTCCAATTATTTCTAGGCTATGCTATTTATTTCACACAAAAAAAAAATATTTATATATATTATATTAATTTTTAACACATTTAATAATTATTTATCATAGTATTTTTAGATTTAGTATATTAAATATTTTTATCCCCGGGTGCTATTTTCCATGGACTAATAATTTTATTCTGGAAATTATCATTCGTAAAAACAAACACACACAGAACACTGCATCAACTGACACTAAATATTGTCAAATACAGTTTCATTAATATGACATTATGTTGGAAATTAATTAATTCTAAGCATTGAACAGAACAAACAGAATGACATAATTAAAATCGTGGCAACTGACAGTGAATCATTATTTTTTTTTTTCGTAGAAAATATGCCTAAGGTCTAATGAAAATGAATAAAATATTTACTAAAATGAAATTAAAATAAACACACACTAGAACTTTGTGAAAAAGCTTAATTTTGGCTTTGAGGATAACAAATTGATTAAATTTCCATCGACTATCTGTGATGACTTTATATTTTTTTTTAACAATTGCAAGTGGGTGACGGTGATAATGTTTACCCTGCAATGATGTTGACTGGTCTAACATGTCAAAATCCACCACTTATGTTGGACCATCTTTCGTCTCAAGTGTCAACTGATCTCGTTGGGGATTGTGAGCCGTGCAAAAACACCCACAAAATGTTATCAACTTCTATCAAGGCTATCCGATAATCCACAACATTATCTGCACATTAAATTGTTTGCAGGAACGACATTTTTGAACTTTTGGTTTAAATTTATCCGATGCTTAATTAAAGCACTCTTCGCCACGATAACTTGTCTGCACTGTTGCACACAGCCGCAAAATCCATACTTGAATACCAGAGACCTACACCAAGGAACCCATGGTATGATCAGGAGTGTCGTGCTGCTACCGAAGATAAAAATGCGGCATATAGGGCTATTTTATAATCAGAAGCAACGCGTAGCGCACGAGAGAGGTATCGGGATAAAAGGAGAAACATCTTTTCCACAGGAAAAAGAGAGAAATGGAAAAGCGAGAGTACGAAAAATAATCGAGATGTACAGGTGCCAGAATTAAGTCCCAAAATTATATCATACAGCACGAGTTCTTTTTTCCAAACTGTTGGTACCCAATACTAGCGAAGACGACGAAGATACCACAAATCCAATTCCAGAAGATGGTATTGAATGTATACCCCCGGTAAAGATGAGGTGATGAGACAGCAAGAAACAGGTTGAAGAATAATAAGGCAGCATAATCCAATTGATTACCAGCTGAGCTGTTCAAAACCGGAGGCGACACTCTGATAAGGTGTATGCATTAGCTAGTTAGCATCTGACAGGAAGAATGCGTAGCCGATAATTTGAACCTGAACATCATGTGTCCCTTCCACAAGAAAGGAGATACGATTGTGTGCTCTAATTATAAGGCCATAACTTTGCTCCCTATTGCTTATAAGATAGTGCCAGGGATATTGTTCTAACGACTAAAGCTAATGGTCAACGAAATAATTGGGCCATATCAATACGGTTTTAGACCTGGCAAATCCACCATTGAACAGATATTTATCCTGCATGAAATCCTAGAAAAGATCCAAGAGATGCAGGTCGACACTTACCATATTTTTGTCGATTATAGAGCTATACCAATGCGGCTTTCGACTTGGCAAATCCACCATTGACCAGATATTTACCCTGCGAGAAATCCTAGAAAAGATCCAAGAGATGCATATCGACAATTACCATAATTTTGCCGCTTATAGAGCCGCCTTCGAAAGCCCCTTACGTTTAAAGATATTCTAATCCATACCTTGATATTCCCGCAAAGCTCATCTGATACTGAGCCAAAATAGAGAAGAACCTCTCCGAACAGTTCAGTAGCAAAAGAGGTTTCAGACTTTCAGACCTTTGGTGTGATCTCTTCAACATCCGGCTGGAAAATGTTATACGAGATGCAAACGAAATGTCACAATTTACAGCAATACCCACATATTACCTGCTTATCCTGATGATATTGACATCATGGGTCGATCAGTAAAGGAATTAAAAAATACCTTTAAGGAGGTCGAGAGAGAATCTGCAAATGTGGGTCCGGCAGTAAACGGCGAAAATAAAAAAGTTGATGGTATCAACGCGCAATGCGTCCCTAAAACTCGAGCCAACTGTGAAGTTGGTTCATATAATTTTAAGGTAGTAAGAGACTTCCTCGGCACCCCCGTAAACACAACAAACGACATCAGTGTGAAATAAAAAGAAGAATTGTATTGGCCAACAGATGCTACTTTGGCCTATGAATCGAGTTACAACAATTGCATTGCCTAGGTCATGCCATAAGAAATAGCGAGGAGGAACCCATTAGAAAGGCGTATAAATAGGCCAAGTAAACAAGTGGAAGATGAGATTGGAAAATGCGGTATTCCAAGTTGGAGAAATAAAGAGGAATGCAATTTTTTTCGTAGCTCGGCTTATGGGACTAATGTCCTGTAGAGGCCCAACTTAGTAAGTATTTACAGATCAGGTTGCCCTCAATAATATGAGAAAAGTCACGCGCTGGTCCTTTCGCTTTTGTTAGTTTATTTCAAACAACTTTGCTAAATCCTATATTCAAAACCATTCATGACATATTTCTCCCCTCTTCTTTTTCCGTTATTACTCCCTAATCTTTTTTCATAAACTTTGTGATGTTCGCTTTAATTTTTTTTTTTCGACAAAAATGCTCCACTTTTTCCAAACTGATACTTATTTTCCAACCCAATTATAAACAAAACACCTTTTCGACATTTGCCATTTAGATTTCCATGAACTTTTTCAAGTTTTTGTTCAGCTTGTCTTTTAACCCAAAAACGACAATGTTCGTTGCCATTTTTTGGTGGGGTTAAAGCTGTCAAGGCAAATACTTCAGATAGCCTTAAAATATGCAATTAATTAATTCAACATGAGCACATTTTTATGGCGCATAAACTAAGATTTATGATATTCAACATAAAATAAAAATGAAGAAGAACCAAAGTGAAAAAATAGAGAAAAAGTGCTTCCCAAGCAAATGAAATCCGCCAGCACAGGAATAGGAAACGTGGCAAAAATAGCGACAAGGAAGTGTTGAATGTTGTGGAGAAATGAAAGAGAAAACTGAGAAAAAGTATAATGAAATATGTACACATGTTAATTTATTTATAGATATTTTTTTGCTTGCTCATAAAATAAAATAATGATTTTCTGGTTGGGAAAAGTTTTCCCCTTAAATTTGGTTTTAGGCAAATATTTATTTAAGAGAACCTGAAGTGTTGAGGGCCAGGTAAGTGGTCAACTTATACAAACAATTTTGCTAACCTATCACCTGGATGCTCTATTTTTTATTTTTGTTTTTTAAGAATAACCATTAAATTGTGCCATAACTTTAAGTTGTATTATCTCGCTCTGGAGATAGCCATAAAACAATTTTCAAATTAGCCACTTGATACTGAAGAATGCAAAAGAAAGAAAAACACTTGAAATATATTTTACCCAGGGTCAGGGTATTTGTTGCTGTGCAAAAAAATACCATAAATTGTGGCATAAGAAAGTTTTTGTAGCCCAGCAATTGCTGGGGGAAAAGTTTCTCTGAAAGAAATGTTATTAATTTTAAAGAAAATATATAAACAAATATTCAATATAAACAATGACAGGTGTTGGGCTTAATGGAAATTGTTTTGACACATGTTAAACATACTTTGGATAATAACAAATTATATTCTTGGATATTTATTTCACGAGGATTATTTTCAGTTTATTTTGTAAGATGATAAAGTTTTGAAGCCACATTTGTTGTAGATAAAGCTACACCCTACCAACATACACAAAGGAACCTGGGGAGTCTTGTCTCACAGCAATGACCGCAGCGTGCATCTATTTTTTTTGGATCATGTTAGAAATTTAATAGGTGATAGTTCTCGTAATCGTGACTACATCAGTACAATTTTTCTATTGGAAGCCAATACTTATTGAGATATATGACCCGAAATGTTCTATTTTTAGGGCCACTTCTTTATTTAAATCACGCACACAGGTGCAGTTATGTTCAGGTTTTTTACTGCAGATAGTCTTTAACTACTTGTCTATAGTATCTCTATTACATCTAATGTTCCGAAAGTTCCAAAAAGCAAGCCCAAGTGATGTTATTATGACTATTCTTCAACATCAGTAGGTAACATTAAAGGCTCCGTGCAAAAATTGTCACAATATTTCTTTGTTAGCCTAGGCACAAACCATCGTTGGTAGTTTGTATCAAAGACATAAATATGTAATGATGCGACGTTTCATTGATTTTGTACTTACATTTTATACATAATAGGCACATTTTAGCAAAAAATCGCTGTGAGCACTTTAAAAGTCATGGTGACTATTCTTCAGTATCATTAGGTAACATTTAAGGCACCGTGCAAAAGTTGTCGCAATATTTGTTTGTTAGCCTAGGCACAAACCATCGTTGGTAATTTGTATCAAATACATAAATATGTAATGATGCGACATTTCATTCCTTTTGTACTTCAGTAGATGGCGTTGCAAGACAAAAACACACGATCATATATTGAAAAGCATTACATTTCATACATAATAGGCACATTTTAGCAAAAAATCGCTGTGAGCTCATTAAAAGTCATGGTCGGATCACTGGTCAAATGTTTTTTCTTGCCGATCATAGATTGTAATTTTGCTGCTGGGCATTATCTTCTTTCAGAGCATAGAGACAGCTTAAATTAATTGAGTGAAGAGTTTATATTTCTCCGAATTGTCTCACAGTTTATTCATCTGTTCAGGAAGTATCCATACTTCGGATCCATGCATAAGTACGGCTAGTATCGGTTTCTGGTAGAGTGAGGTAGTTTTTAAACAGGTCATACGATAGACTGTCGCCTTGTGTGAAACTTCTCTGGTATTGAAGGGTTGGGAAGGGTTATTGTTCTTGTGCCAGCCATGACATCGAATACTTTTGATCTTATTGTGCTGTCCAAAGCGGTCGATCTTCGTAGAGTGAAGATTTGATCTATAATAGATTTGCGTGGTATTAAACCGCCCAATTATTGCATTGACTTTACGTTATAGCCCTGGTGTCACCGTGGTTGTTGTTGTAACAGTGTTTTATTATTATGTTTGTACGTTCGTTCTCCTGTTCAATCTGGCTCTGGGTCTATCTCCAGTTCCAGGAAGTTGGCTACTTCGATGGGATGTAACCACAGATCCACTGGAATCAGATGAGTAGGCTTGGCGTGGCAGTTGAATAGGTACTTAGTATCGTGCGGGCCCATGCCGCATACTGGGCAGATGTCTTGCACGGCGCGATCGATTCCCGCCCAATAGGAATTTAGGCGACTGCAATATCCCGAGCGTAATTGAGCCAAAACAACTCTGGTTTGTCGTGGCAGTTGACGCTCTTCAGCTGCGATAGATGGGGGATGTGCTCTGATGACTGCATTCACACAATAATTGCTTATGGTCTTAGCAACTGTGTCCGTGTGAATGCTGTTCAAACCTGCCTGATATGTCTCTTGATCTAGAGGCTCTCTCCTATATTGTTGAACCGCCGTCTCTAGAGCATGAATATTCTTCTTGATAAGCCTGGGTGTATCAATGGCCAGCAGATGGTGATTGGGATGGCTCTCACGGTAACACCCGAGCAAGTACTGCAACGATAGCATCTCATGTTGTAGTACTGGAAGAATCTTTGCCTCATCATGTAGATGGTCCACTATAGATTTGAGGAGGCACCCTGTTGCTGTTCTCAGGGCGGCGTTCTGACAAATTTGAGTTGTGTCACATAAATTCGGGGACCAAACTGGCGCCGCATAGCTTACCACAGACCGATCTATCGCTTTATACGTGGTCAACAAGGTTTCATTATCTGCACCCCAAGTGCTAGCCGGCGACTTGAGGACCTTGTTCCTACATTTCAGTTTATCGCAGATAGTTGTAGCATCACTAGAATTTTGATGATCACTAGAATTTTGGGGCAGTTTGTGGTCGGAATTCTGCTACCATCGACCCTGATATTCAACTCTCTTGTATACTGCGCCTTCCATGTGGTGAACAGAGTGGCGGTCGATTTAGTGGCGGATATCTGCATATTCCTCGCGTGGAAAAAGGTGGTAAGATCGGTTAAATAGGGGTTCAGTCTCTCACAGATGTCATTGGGGTAGGTACCTGACGCCAGGATCGTACAATCATCCGCATACGTTACGATCTCAATGCCGCCTGGAGAGGGCGGAATACAGGAAAGGTAGAGGTTAAACAGTTCCGGAGATATCACCCCTCCTTGGGGAACTCCCTGTTTCACTCTACGGGGCTTGGATTTCTTGTTCCTGAATTCCACATACGACTGGCGACCACAAATATAGTTGATTATCCAACGTTTCAGACTTGGCCGGAGGGTTGTCTGCGTTGTCCTCGAACAGCGTGGAGTGCTTGACAGTATCAAAGGCTTTTGATAAGTCAAGTGCCACCATCACTGCTCTATCACACGGCCGCTCCTAATTGAGTCCTCGACAAATATGTGTGGAGATGGCGTGCAGCGCTGTTGTCGTGCTGTCCTGCTTACGGAATCCATGCTGATGATCGGCAACTTGATAGCTATTTCTAATGCTGGGGAAGACTAAGGCCTCAAGGGTCTTCGCTACAGGTGACAGAAGAGAAATCGGCCTGTACGATTCACCTTTGCTGGCATCCTTGCCTGGCTTCAGTAGCGGGACCACCCTGCCCATTTTCCAGACTTCGGGAACAATAAGGGTGGCTAGCGACAGGTTGAGAACTTTAGTGAGATACTCCACTCCCGGCTCATCCAGATGTTTCAACATTACCATGGAAATTCCGTCAGGGCCCAACGCTTTGGATGATTTAGCGTTCCTGATGGCATTCGCAACATCATCCATTGTAAACTGTGGTGGTTCATCCTCGGCAGGAAGAGATATAATGCGACGTAACACTCTTCTCTTCGCCCTATCACTCTCGGGGTGCTCGACAAAAAGTCGATTGAAGTAACTTGCACACCTCTTCGGGTCAGTCAATGTAACGTCGCCAAACCTGACTGAGGTCCTGTCATCCCTCCTTCCGGGGTTCGAGAGTGACTTAACTGTTGTCCACAATTTACTTATACCGGCTTCAATCTTGCAACTCTTCAGATGATTTAACCACTTGTTCCGCTTATGTTCGCCGACCAGCCTGTTAACTTCCAGTGTCAGCTACCTGACTCTGGGGTCGTCGGGGTTGATTCGACGAAGCTCATCACGCTCATTTGCTAATCCCGTCGCCTCTGCTGGGAAATTTGGTCTTACCTCGGGTATTCGACCAGCAGGTATATGGCGAGCGGCTGCACCATTGATGATGTCTCGGAACGCCCTTTCCGCTACCCGAACATCAGAAGGATTGGGCAATTCTCTGAAGCGGTGATTGGTGAACTCTCTGAAACTCGGCCAATCAGCTTTCCCATGATTGACGAATGTGCGGCGTTCAGAGGCGATGAAATCGGGTGGTCTGCTGATGGAGACAATTATGGGGAGATGGTCTGATCCAAGGAAAATGACGGGTTGACAGGTGACGTCATTTGTCAGACCAGGTGACACAATGGTTATGTCTGGCGAACTGTGACACGTTCCTCTAATTCTGGTAGGGGCGTCCTCATCGACCGAGCAAAACGTAGAGCTATCATTCTGCTCAGCCAGCGCTATACCTCTCTGGTCGTTTCCGAGGGCCGAATGCCACATCTCATGATGCGCATTAAAGTTCCACAGGACCAGACGATTATGACCTTCCAAAAGCGGGCTAATGTCAGGCTTACAATCTGAGATACAGCTATTTCTCGGCGGGAGTGGTTTTGAACGGCTCGGCTGGTAAGCCATCGGATCCTGCTGCCTTATTATTCTTTAGCCGATTTATTGCAGACTTTACCTCATCTTGGCTAGACGGTATACATTCAATACCATCTTCTGGGATTGGATCTGTGGTATATTCGTCGTCTTCGTGGAGGTCTCTGGTATCCATGTATGGATTTTGCGGCTGTTTGCACGGAATGGGCAATAGTTTGCCATTGTGATGATATGTTATCGGGATGAGGAGTGCTTTGATTAAGCAAATGGGCCAGTTGAGTGGAATATGCTGTGGCTATCTGTTTTGATTGCAGCTTATCGATGTCTAACTTTTGTGTTGTGTCTGTTCGTACTTTATTTGCTACTCCTTTCCAATTTTAGCATTAAAGTCGCCTAGAATAATTTTAATGTCATGGGCAGGTCGTAATGTTTCGGTCGTATGTTTCGCGGTATTCCAAAAAGTAACAAACAGAGAGAATTGAAGATCTTGTCTTAGTTCGGCTGGAAGAAATGTTCTGTAATGGGCCAGATAAGTAAAGTAAATTGCTGGGTGTTAGGTGTTATACATTCAATGTCGGCGTTTGGATTTGGTTCTGGATTATCTTCATCACCGCTCATGTTTGATACCAAAAGCTTGATAAAATGGTCCTTCTACATCCTCATTGCCCTACCTGTATCAGTTACCAGAGTCCCAGCAGTAGAATGTGCGTGCAGCACAACCTTCTGTACAATCGATCCTCTTGAGTTTAATTTTCATAACCTCCATTCATCGAAATAACCATTTGCGAGCCCATAAAACTACTGAGCCGATCTAGCTTGGTGCGTCTTTTGTATTTTTGCACCCGAGTTTATTTTGTTCATAGGCAGGTCAAGTTCAAATATGGGCTATATCGGTCTACGTTTTGGCATAGCTCCCATATTAACATTACCTCCGGATTTTAGGTATTTAGTAGTAGCTGTACTTTGACATTTGAGGTTCCCAGTGGTCACAAAATTTCTTTGACAAACTTTTTCAACGTATGTGCATAGTTTGGGGTATCCTCCGTATAACTAAAGTAGTTGTGCGAAATCCGAAGGAGCTGTAATTTGACATTTGGCAATTAAAACGGTCATAAAACGTCCTTGCCAAACATTTTCATCATAGTTGCATATTTTGGGGTATCCCACATATAACGGCGACTCCGATCGAAATACCCTTAATTTGACATTTGAGGTTCCCAGAGGTCACAAAATTTCTGCCCCAAAAATCTCAACGTGGAACCATGTTTTCGTACAGCCCTCATATAACGGTACTTCTGGATTTTTGGTATTTTTAAGATATTTGCTAGATTTTTTTGACCGATCTAGCTGTATTTTGCCACATGAGGTTTTCAGTGGTCGCAAAAAAATCCCAAAAATTTTCAACGTGTGCCCATGTTTTGGTATAGCCCCCCTAGAACGCTACCTTATCGGTATTGTCAGGGTTCTGGCTAAATTTTTTGACCAAACTATCTTTCATCTGATATTTGAGATTCTCGGTAGTCACAAAAATTCTCAAAATAGGTCCAAGTTTTGGAAGAGTTCAGCTACATATTGTTCACCTGTAATTTAATATTTAAGGTTACCAGAGGTCACAAAACTTCTTCACAAAAAATTGTCAGCATTGTGGACCCACAGTTTGTTATAAGGCTTATAGAAATGTGGCTCCCAATTGAAGAAATTTGTACGTACATTTAATAACAAAATGTAGGCATTTGGGGTATCCGTGGTCATTAAATCTATTCACCTAAAATTGTGGACGGGAAAGGGAACTTATTATTCTACTTTAGTTCAAAATATTTTATGATGGAAGGTATTATAGTTCGGACCTGCCGAATTTAACAAGGTTTTACTTGCTGTGCACGTAGGGAACAGGCTGATTTTTTAGTAAAAATAGCGAATGTCTCGTTGAGGGCTGCCTGTGTAGAAGAGAGAGATTTCTAGTTAAGCAGGGATCTTTTTTTATGCAATACAGTCCACTTGAAAGTGATAAACGTGTGGTAGGTAGCCCGACTTCTTATAAGAGGATGTTCGAATAAAATGAGATAAGACTTTCCCTTGCTACATGTGATATGTTTGACTTGGTTTTCGGTATGTAATCTATATAGCGAGTTTGCTTGCCACAAGTGAGATAATGAAATGTGTGAACTCTCCATAAGATTGTATGACAGATGCGTTCCTACGCATTTGTGCGCTCTTTTCTCTCTCTCTTTTACACTAGTCTAAGTTAGGTTTAGGCAGATTGTAATACTTAGTTCTTAGAAATATTTTTTACTTTAAAAAAAATCAGTTTCAACTACTTAAGGAAGCACTGAGGTTGATGTACAGAGTTCAAGTTGCTCAAGAGGAATGAACGAATTTATTGAATTTTATTCTACTTTGCTTCACTTTTGAGAAGCGACAAAGTCGTTCAGTCATGTATGATAAAATTTAGTAGTACATAGTTGCTTAAAGTAGTAGTAGTAAATATATTTACGGAGGTGTATTTTTAGCTGTTAACTTTAAAATGTAAAAATCAATCACAATTGGAAATATGAAAAGGTTTAAAATCACAATGACAAAAGTAAAAAAGCTTAAAAGTGTTACTATTGAAATGTAGAGGGCGTTAAACTGTAATTACTAAAATACTAATTTTGCCGGTTTTACCATTTTCAAAAGTAAAGGAACAGACCAATTAAATATATTTTACAGTCTTGCATTTCGTCAGTTAATGTTTAAATTTTAAGATCAATCACAATATTAAAAGTTATAAAATCACAATGACAAGTAAAAGTATAAAAGCTTTAGAACTGTTACTATTGAAATATAGAGGGCGGGCTTACATTTGATATGTAGGGTTGTATTTTAATATGTTTGACCACTACGTGTAGAACGTATATTATACCCAGTTCCCATATATGTATATTTGCATCTCGTATGACGTTTTCCATCGAGATGTTAAAAAGCTCACACCACATACTGTCACCTTGTCTAAAAAATAGTAAAAGGTTCAGAGCGATTCCTTACTATAGATGAATTTCTGTCAAACATGGCTTGAAACATTTTTGCCCCTGTTGGGCTGTCAAAGGCGGCCTCATAATCGACGAAATTGTGGTACATTTAGACCTGGTTTTCATGGGTCTGTTGTAGGGTTTGGCGTAGACTGAGTCATATCTTGAAATTGCATTGTCGAGTAGATTTCCATTGTCCACAAGTTTTGTACATTATCGGTAGCACTCAGTTATGCTCTTGCAAAGTACTTTACTAAAACATAAAAAACTATGACAGGGGCTCCAGGTTATTAAAAGATATGAGCACATGCCAATTTAATAGTAATTTCTTTTTCAACGAAAATCTACTTCACTACTACAAAATTTCCATAAAAGGTTTACCCTTTTAAGTGTTTATTACTTGACCTTAGAACTTTTAATGGCAACAAACATCACCATCGTCATCATCATCTAGTTGTGTCCATTATACATGCCACATTGCCCATAAATTTAACACAACTTAACCTAAAAGACTTTATGACTTCAAATGGCCACCCGAAAAGTATGCAGTTGTTCATAAAAAAGGTTAAAATTTACCACCACAACATATAATTAAAAGCAATTGTACAAATGGATAATAAGAAGAGGCATACAAACAAAGTGTGTAATGGCACAATAAACTTCCCCAAAAATGATTGTTTTATTTTTCTAGAGCAAACTTTAAGGCGTTGTTTGCCACACTTAACACGTATTTAATTTGCACAGCAAAAATAATGGATGGATATCCAGTTGTCGTCTTGCCATCCGTCCATTGTAAATCCTTGGAAAGAAAAGTAAAGCAACCAAAAAAAAAAACAAAAAAAAAAAAAAAACAAACTAACACAAATCCACATTATTGATAAATAATGATTGGTCATTGTGAGTAATTAGTTTTGGTTGTATTTGAAGAGAATTGAATTGAAGGGCGGGCACAGAAAATTGCTAAGCAATTTTCAAGGTCTAATTTAAGGCTGGTTGGAGAAAATTAAAGAAACTTTGTAATTGTGTGGTATACTTTGTGGGGTCGATGGTTCGTGGTGGAATTTTGCGGTTTACAAGAAGGGAAAAGTGGGGATTTCGCCTGAAAATTTAATTTCAATTAAATTCAATGAAATGAGAAATCTGTAAAATTTCTTTGGCAAGAAAATTCTTGTTCAGATTTTTGGCTCAAAGATAGTTCAATTTTTTGGTTAACGTTTTTTCATTTGTATACCTAAAAATAGGCCACAATAGTTTCCATAATATTATTTTATCCTCAAAAATATGCAACACTTTATGTAAATTATATTTACAACACATTTGTCCTCCTTTATAAATAACAATAAATATTTCTTCTGTTTTGTATTATATTAAGACAGCATTTTTTCTAAATTCCCTCAAAGCATTTTGAGGAGCTTTAAATGTCATTGTCAAAGAAATATGTTTAGGAAACACCACCCTTGTCAAAGGCCAGACATATTTTTGATGGTTAAAAATACGAACAAAAAAAAAAACAAACCCAAAAATATGTAAATTCAGCTTAAAAACTTTCCAAAAGAAAGTACAGAAAAAAAAACACACCAAGAAACAATTCGATTTGGGCCAAAACCAAGCTGTCACTCATTTTCTCTAACTGAAGCCATCACTGTCTGGTATCAGCTGGAACATAACAGGGCGGCTATATGTAAATTCGCAACATATAAATTGAATTTCAAATTTGAACTTAACCATGAAACCGCACACACATGAAGGAAAAGAAAATTATGAAATAAAAAAATATTGAACCTCAAACATGTTAACCTTTATATCCTCAGACACACAATGTCAGCAAATATTTTTCCTCTATAATTTCTATTAATATTCTTTCATTTGAAAATTTCAATTTCTTTGGAAAATTTTGTATTTATTAATTCGCTGCTTTGCTACTCATTGATACTGCTTGAATTTTGCAAAAATTTCCAAAACATCACGTTTTGCTGTTCTTTTTTTTGCTTATTTGTTCTGTTTCTTTGCTAAGCTTTTATGCTGGCAGCACTCTTTAGTTTAAAGTGGAACTCTACTTGCATAAATGGAATGACATTGAGAAACAAGGAAAAAGGGAACGTAACTAGAGTACCCCAGCAAAACGTGCACCTTTTTCATAAATTGTTATTGAAATACTTTTAGCATAGCTTAAAGTTTGTTAACTTACTAGTGCAGAGTAGAGAAGATTCAAATGGCACTTAAAATATGCAAAATATTTAAGAGAGGAATATACTTTAATACACATTTGCAAGTTTGCTTTGGAGGAGTGAACTTTTTATAGAAAATCGCTAGGTTGTTTCATAGAAGAGGGCAAAGGCTCTTCATAGAAGATCACAAAGTCTTCTCATAGAAGACCACGAGGTCTTTTCATAAAAGGCCAAGATGTCTTCTAATAAAAGACTACCAGATTTTCTTATAGAAGACCACTATGAATATTATAACAGAGCACCAGGTCTTCTTATAGATGACCAACAGGTCTTTTTATAGAAGACCAACAGGTTTTCGTATAGAAGACCAAAAGGTCTACGTATAGAAGACCAGGAGGTCTTCTTATAGAAGACCAAGAGGTCTTCTTAAAGATGACCAACATTTTTTTTATACAAGACCAACAGGTCTTTTTATAGAAGACCAATAGGTCTTCTTATAGAAGACCAATAGATCTTCTTATAGAAGACCAATAGGTCTTCTTATAGGAGAGGTCCTCTTATAGAAGACAACGAGGTCTTTTCATAAAAGGCCACGATGTCTTCTAATAAAAGACTACCAGATCTTCTTATAGAAGACCACTATGAATTTTATAACAGACCACTTATACAGGACCACTTGAAGAAGACCACAAGGTATTCTTTTTATAGAAGAGCCAAAGGTCTTCTTCTTATAGAAGGCCACAAGTCTTCTTCATATAGAAGATCACAGGTTTCATTTTTATAGTAGACCACATGGTCTTCTTATAGGAAACCACAAGGTCTTCCACTTATAGAGGAACACAAAGTCTTCTTCTTATAGAAGACCATAGGTCTTCTTTTTTGGACGACCACAAGGCCTTCTTCTTATAACAACACTACAAGGTCTTGTACTTATAGAAGTTCACACGCCTTTTTCATACAGAAAACCACAAGGTCTTCTTCTTATACAAGAACCCCCGGTCTTATTATAGAAAGCCACACGGTCTTGTTTTTGTACAAGACCAAAAGGAATTCTTATAAAAGATCACACGATCTTCTTATAGAAGACAACAAGGCTTCTTCTTATGGAAGAACACAAGGTTTTCTTCTTCTTATAGAACACCACCAGGTCTTCTTATAGAAGACCACAAAGTCTTCTTGTTAAAAAACACCAGGTTTTGTTATACAAAAGTTCTTCGTGTTGAATGCCACCACGTCTTCTCAAAGAAGAAGAAAGGGTACTTCTATAGACCATTTCTGAAAGACCCTTTCAGAAAAAAGGGTGCTTCTATAGACCCTTTCTGTAATAAATGGTACTTATCTTGACCCTTTCTGAAAGAAAGGGTGCTTCTATAGAACCTTTCTGAAAGAAATGGTGCTTTTATTGATCCCTTACGGGACAAGGGAGACTTCTCTCATATCAATGAGTGCACCCCGATTCATATTTAGCTCAATGATATGGGACCTACTGTTTATCGCCGAGTCCGAACGGCGTGTCTTAAGACACCACTTATGGAGAAGTTTTTCAAGGCTGAAATACTCAGGAAATGTCGCCAACATTACTGAGGGGTATTTTGCCACCGTTGAAAAATGTTTGATGTTGCTTGGCCGGGGAATCGAACCCTCGACCTTCTGCGTGCAAGGCGGGCGTGCATACCATTGCACCACGGTGGCACCCTTTCACAAAAATACTTTCTAAAAGAATGGGTGCTTCTATGGAATCTTTCACAAAGATCTTTTCTGAAAGAAGGGGTGCTTCTATGGACCCTTTCTGAAAGAATGGGTGCTTCTATAAACCCTTTCTAAAAGAAATGGTGATTCTATAAACCTTTTCTGATAGAAAGGGTGCTTCTATAGACTCTTTCTGACAGAAAGGGTGCTTCTATAGACTCTTTCTGTCAGAAAGGGTGCTTCTATATACTCTTTCTGAGAGAAAGGGTGCTTCTATAGACTCTTTCTGACAGAAAGGGTGCTTCTATAGACTCTTTCTGACAGAAAGGGTGCTTCTATAGACTCTTTCTGTCAGAAAGGGTGCTTCTATAGACTCTTTCTGACAGAAAGGGTGCTTCTATAGACTCTTTCTGACAGAAAGGGTGCTTCTATAGACTCTTTCTGACAGAAAGGGTGCTTCTATAGACTCTTTCTGACAGAAAGGGTGCTTCTATAGACTCTTTCTGACAGAAAAGGGTGCTTCTATAGACTCTTTCTGACAGAAAGGGTGCTTCTATATCTGACAGAAAGGGTGCTTCTTTAGACTCTTTCTGACAGAAAGGGTGCTTCTATAGACTCTTTCTGACAGAAAGGGTGCTTCTATAGACTCTTTCTGACATAAAGGGTGCTTCTATAGACTCTTTCTGACAAGAAAGGGTGCTTCTATAGACTCTATCTGACAGAAAGGGTGCTTCTATAGACTCTTTCTGACAGAAAGGGTGCTTCTATAGACTCTTTCTGACAGAAAAGGTGCTTCTATAGACTCTTTCTGACAGAAAGGGTGCTTCTATAGACTCTTTCTGACAGAAAGGGTGCTTCTATAGACTCTTTCTGACAGAAAGGGTGCTTCTATAGACTCTTTCTGACAGAAAGGGTGCTTCTATAGACTCTTTCTGACAGAAAGGGTGCTTCTATAGACTCTTTCTGACAGAAAAGGTGCTTCTATAGACTCTTTCTGATAGAAAGGGTGCTTCTATAGACTCTTTCTGTCAGAAAGGGTGCTTCTATATACTCTTTCTGACAGAAAGGGTGCTTCTATAGACTCTTTCTGACAGAAAGGGTGCTTCTATAGACTCTTTCTGACAGAAAGGGTGCATCTATAGACTCTTTCTGACAGAAAGGGTGCTTCTATAGACTCTTTCTGACAGAAAGGGTGCTTCTATAGACTCTTTCTGACAGAAAGGGTGCTTCTATAGACTCTTTCTGACAGAAAGGGTGCTTCTATAGACTCTTTCTGACAGAAAGGGTGCTTCTATAGACTCTTTCTGACAGAAAGGGTGCTTCTATAGACTCTTTCTGACAGAAAGGGTGCTTCTATAGACTCTTTCTGACAGAAAGGGTGCTTCTATATCTGACAGAAAGGGTGCTTCTATAGACTCTTTCTGACAGAAAGGGTGCTTCTATAGACTCTTTCTGACAGAAAGGGTGCTTCTATAGACTCTTTCTGACAGAAAGGGTGCTTCTATAGACTCTTTCTGACAGAAAGGGTGCTTCTATAGACTCTTTCTGACAGAAAGGGTGCATCTATAGACTCTTTCTGACAGAAAGGGTGCTTCTATAGACTCTTTCTGACAGAAAGGGTGCTTCTATAGACTCTTTCTGACAGAAAGGGTGCTTCTATAGACTCTTTCTGACAGAAAGGGTGCTTCTATAGACTCTTTCTGACAGAAAGGGTGCTTCTATAGACTCTTTCTGACAGAAAGGGTGCTTCTATAGACTCTTTCTGTCAGAAAGGGTGCTTCTATAGACTCTTTCTGACAGAAAGGGTGCATCTATAGACTCTTTCTGACAGAAAGGGTGCTTCTATAGACTCTTTCTGACAGAAAGGGTGCTTCTATAGACTCTTTCTGTCAGAAAGGGTGCTTCTATAGACTCTTTCTGTCAGAAAGGGTGCTTCTATATACTCTTTCTGACAGAAAGGGTGCTTCTATAGACTCTTTCTGACAGAAAGGGTGCTTCTATAGACTCTTTCTGACAGAAAGGGTGCTTCTATAGACTCTTTCTGACAGAAAGGGTGCATCTATAGACTCTTTCTGACAGAAAGGGTGCTTCTATAGACTCTTTCTGACAGAAAGGGTGCTCCTATAGACTCTTTCTGACAGAAAGGGTGCTTCTATAGACTCTTTCTGACAGAAAGGGTGCTTCTATAGACTCTTTCTGACAGAAAGGGTGCTTCTATAGACTCTTTCTGACAGAAAGGGTGCTTCTATAGACTCTTTCTGACAGAAAGGGTGCTTCTATAGACTCTTTCTGACAGAAAGGGTGCTTCTATAGACTCTTTCTGACAGAAAGGGTGCTTCTATAGACTCTTTCTGACAGAAAGGGTGCTTCTATAGACTCTTTCTGACAGAAAGGGTGCTTCTATAGACTCTTTCTGACAGAAAGGGTGCTTCTATAGACTCTTTCTGACAGAAAGGGTGCTTCTATAGACTCTTTCTGACAGAAAGGGTGCTTCTATAGACTCTTTCTGACAGAAAGGGTGCTTCTATAGACTCTTTCTGACAGAAAGGGTGCTTCTATAGACTCTTTCTGACAGAAAGGGTGCTTCTATAGACTCTTTCTGACAGAAAGGGTGCTTCTATATCTGACAGAAAGGGTGCTTCTATAGACTCTTTTTGACAGAAAGGGTGCTTCTTTAGACTCTTTCTGACAGAAAGGGTGCTTCTATAGACTCTTTCTGACAGAAAGGGTGCTTCTATAGACTCTTTCTGACATAAAGGGTGCTTCTATAGACTCTTTCTGACAAGAAAGGGTGCTTCTATAGACTCTATCTGACAGAAAGGGTGCTTCTATAGACTCTTTCTGACAGAACGGGTGCTTCTATAGACTCTTTCTGACAGAAAAGGTGCTTCTATAGACTCTTTCTGACAGAAAGGGTGCTTCTATAGACTCTTTCTGACAGAAAAGGTGCTTCTATAGACTCTTTCTGACAGAAAGGGTGCTTCTATAGACTCTTTCTGACAGAAAAGGTGCTTCTATAGACTCTTTCTGACAGAAAGGGTGCTTCTATAGACTCTTTCTGACAGAAAGGGTGCTTCTATAGACTCTTTCTGACAGAAAGGGTGCTTCTATAGACTCTTTCTGACATAAAGGGTGCTTCTATAGACTCTTTCTGACAAGAAAGGGTGCTTCTATAGACTCTATCTGACAGAAAGGGTGCTTCTATAGACTCTTTCTGACAGAACGGGTGCTTCTATAGACTCTTTCTGACAGAAAATATGCTTCTATAGACTCTTTCTGACAGAAAGGGTGCTTTCTATAGACTCTTTCTGACAGAAAGGGTGCTTCTATAGACTCTTTCTGACAGAAAGGGTGCTTCTATAGACTCTTTCTGACAGAAAGGGTGCTTCTATAGACTCTTTCTGACAGAAAGGGTGCTTCTATAGACTCTTTCTGACAGAAAGGGTGCTTCTATAGACTCTTTCTGACAGAAAGGGTGCTTCTATAGACTCTTTCTGACAGAAAGGGTGCTTCTATATCTGACAAAAAGGGTGCTTCTATAGACTCTTTCTGACAGAAAGGGTGCTTCTATATCTGACAGAAAGGGTGCTTCTATAGACTCTTTTTGACAGAAAGGGTGCTTCTTTAGACTCTTTCTGACAGAAAGGGTGCTTCTATATCTGACAGAAAGGGTGCTTCTATAGACTCTTTTTGACAGAAAGGGTGCTTCTTTAGACTCTTTCTGACAGAAAGGGTGCTTCTATAGACTCTTTCTGACAGAAAGGGTGCTTCTATAGACTCTTTCTGACAGAAAGGGTGCTTCTATAGACTCTTTCTGACAGAAAGGGTGCTTCTATAGACTCTTTCTGACAGAAAGGGTGCTTCTATAGACTCTTTCTGACAAGAAAGGGTGCTTCTATAGACTCTATCTGACAGAAAGGGTGCTTCTATAGACTCTTTCTGACAGAACGGGTGCTTCTATAGACTCTTTCTGACAGAAAAGGTGCTTCTATAGACTCTTTCTGACAGAAAGGGTGCTTCTATAGACTCTTTCTGACAGAAAGGGTGCTTCTATAGACTCTTTCTGACATAAAGGGTGCTTCTATAGACTCTTTCTGACAAGAAAGGGTGCTTCTATAGACTCTATCTGACAGAAAGGGTGCTTCTATAGACTCTTTCTGACAGAAAGGGTGCTTCTATAGACTCTTTCTGACAGAAAGGGTGCTTCTATAGACTCTTTCTGACAGAAAGGGTGCTTCTATAGACTCTTTCTGACAGAAAGGG
Source organism: Musca autumnalis (assembly GCF_047663935.1). Lineage (NCBI taxonomy): Eukaryota > Metazoa > Arthropoda > Insecta > Diptera > Muscidae > Musca > Musca autumnalis. The sequence goes on from NW_027411644.1 coordinate 80,989,526, forward strand.
TGCTTCTATAGACTCTTTCTGACAGAAAGTGTGCTTCTATAGACTCTTTCTGACAGAAAGGGTGCTTCTATAGACTCTTTCTGACAGAAAGGGTGCTTCTATAGACTCTTTCTGACAGAAAGGGTGCTTCTATAGACCCTTTCTGACAGAAAGGGTGCTTCTATAGACTCTTTCTGACAGAAAGGGTGCTTCTATAGACTCTTTCTGACAGAAAGTGTGCTTCTATAGACTCTTTCTGACAGAAAGGGTGCTTCTATAGACTCTTTCTGACAGAAAGGGTGCTTCTATAGACTCTTTCTGACAGAAAGGGTGCTTCTATAGACTCTTTCTGACAGAAAGGGTGCTTCTATAGACTCTTTCTGACAGAAAGGGTGATTCTATAGACTCTTTCTGACAGAAAGGGGGCTTCTATAGACTCTTTCTGACAGAAAGGGTGCTTCTATAGACTCTTTCTGACAGAAAGGGTGCTTCTATAGACTCTTTCTGACAGAAAGGGTGCTTCTATAGACTCTTTCTGACAGAAAGGGTGCTTCTATAGACTCTTTCTGACAGAAAGGGTGCTTCTATAGACTCTTTCTGACAGAAAGGGTGCTTCTATAGACTCTTTCTGACAGAAAGGGTGCTTCTATAGACTCTTTCTGACAGAAAGGGTGCTTCTATAGACTCTTTCTGACAGAAAGGGTGCTTCTATAGACTCTTTCTGACAGAAAGGGTGCTTCTATAGACTCTTTCTGACAGAAAGGGTGCTTCTATAGACTCTTTCTGACAGAAAGGGTGCTTCTATAGACTCTTTCTGACAGAAAGGGTGCTTCTATAGACTCTTTCTGACAGAAAGGGTGCTTCTATAGACTCTTTCTGACAGAAAGGGTGCTTCTATAGACTCTTTCTGACAGGAAGGGTGCTTCTATAGACTCTTTCTGACAGAAAGGGTGCTTCTATAGACTCTTTCTGACAGAAAGGGTGCTTCTATAGACTCTTTCTGACAGAAAGGGTGCTTCTATAGACTCTTTCTGACAGAAAGGGTGCTTCTATAGACTCTTTCTGACAGAAAGGGTGCTTCTATAGACTCTTTCTGACAGAAAGGGTGCTTCTATAGACTCTTTCTGACAGAAAGGGTGCTTCTATAGACTCTTTCTGACAGAAAGGGTGCTTCTATAGACTCTTTCTGACAGAAAGGGTGCTTCTATAGACTCTTTCTGACAGAAAGGGTGCTTCTATAGACTCTTTCTGACAGAAAGGGCTTCTATAGACTCTTTCTGACAGAAAGGGTGCTTCTATAGACTCTTTCTGACAGAAAGGGTGCTTCTATAGACTCTTTCTGACAGAAAGGGTGCTTCTATAGACTCTTTCTGACAGAAAGGGTGCTTCTATAGACTCTTTCTGACAGAAAGGGTGCTTCTATGGACCCCTTCTAAAAGAATGTGTGCTTCTATAGACCCTTTCTGAAAGAATGGCTGCTTCTATAGACCCTTTCTGAAAGAATGGCTGCTTCTGTAGACCCTTTCTGAAGGAATGGGTGCTTCTACAGACCCTTTCTGAAAGAAGGGGTGATTCAATGGAACCCTTTCTGAAGGAATGGGTGATTCAATGTACCCTTTCTGAAGGAATGGGTGCTTTTACAGACCCTTTCTGAAAGAATGGGTGATTCAATGGACCCTTTCTAAAGGAATGAAAGATCCTTTCTGAAAAAATGGGTGCTTCTATACACCCTTTCTGAAAGAAATGGTGCTTCTATAGACCCTTTCTGAAAGAAAGGGTGCTTCTGTAGACCTTTCTGAAAGAAAGATTGCCTCTATAGACCTTTTCTGAAAGGAGGAGTGCTTCTATTGACCCTTTTTGAAGGAATGAAAGATCCTTTCTGAAAGAATGGGAGCTTCTATATACCGTTTCTGAAAGAAATGGTGATTCTATAGACCCTTTAAGAAAGAAAGGGTGCTTCTATAGAACCTTTCTGAAAGAAATGATGCTTCTATATACCCTTTCTAAAGAAAGGGTTCCCTATACATCCTCTCCGAAAGAAAGGCTGCTTCTATAGATCCTTTCTGAAAGAAAGGCTGCTTCGATAGACCTTTTCTGACCATTCTGAAAATAAAGGGTGCTTCTATAAACCCTTTCTGGATGATATGGTGCTAATATTGACCCTTTCTGAAAGAAAGGGTGCTTCTATATAACCTTTCTGAAAGAAAGGGTGCCTCTATAGACCCCTTTCTGAAAGAAATGGTGCTTCTATAGACCCTTTCTGAAAAAAGGGTACTGCTATAGACCCTTTCTGAAAAAAGGGTACTGCTATAGACCCTTTCTGAAAAAAGGGTACTGCTATAGACCCTTCCTTAAAGGATGGGTGCCTCTATGGAACCTTTCACAAAGATCCTTTCTGAAAGAATGGGTGTTTCTATGGAACCTTTCCAAAGATCCTTTCTGAAAGAATGGGTGTTTCTATGGAACCTTTCACAAAGATCCTTTCTGAAAGAATGGGCGCTTATATAGACCCTTTCTAAAAGAATGGGTGCTTCTATGGAACCTTTCACAAAGATCCTTTCTGAAAGAATGGGCGCTTATATAGACCCTTTCTGACAGAAAGGGTGATTCTATAGACGCTTTCTGAAAGAATGGCTGCTTCTATAGACCCTTTCTGAAAGACCCTTCTGAAGGAATGGGTGCTTCTATAGACCCTTTCTGAAGGAATGAGTGCTTCTATAGGCCCTCTCTGAAAGACCCTTTCTGAAGGAATGAGTGCTTCTATAGGCCCTTTCTGAAAGAATGTGTGTTTCTACAGACCCTTTCTGAAAGAAAGGGTGCTTCAATGGACCCTTTCTAATGGAATGAAATACCCTTTCTGAAAGAATGGGTGCTTTTTTACACCCTTTCTGAAAGAAATGGTGCTTCTATGGACTCTTTATGAAAGAAATGGTGCTTCCATGGACCCTTTCTGAAGGAATACAGGACCCTTTCTGAAAGAATGGGAGCTTCTATACACCCTTTCTGAAAAAATGGTGCTTCTATAGACCCTTTCTTAATGAAAGGATGCTTCTATAGAACCTTTCTGAAAGAAAGGATGCTTCTGTATACCCTTTCGAAAAAAAAGGTTTCTCCTATACATCCTTTCTGATAGAAAGGCTGCTTCTATAGACCCTTTCTGAAAGAAAGGCTGCTACTATAGACCCTTTCTGAAAGAAAGTCTGCTTCTATAGACCCTCTCTGAAGGAATGGGTGCTTCTATAGACCCTTCTGAGCGAAAGGCTGCTTCGATAGACCCTTTCTGCTGCTTCTCTAGAACCTTTCTGAAAGAAAGGCTGCTCGATAGACCCCTTCTGAAAGGGTGCTTGATAGTATTCTTAATTTAGAGGAAATTTAATTTTTTGCTTTCCAGGAATAAGGCAAAAAACGGTAATTGTACCGTTGACTTCAATTTTTTTGTTTCTTAGCAATTACAGCGAATGGTAAGTTGACACCAACTATATTTTAACAGCTGCTGCCTGTTTTTTTCCTGTGAGTATCTTTTGCAGGAACACCACTCTCTCTCAGACTGCAGTTAGTCACATCAGTTGGTGTCAACATTCCAAAAATTGCATTACGCAAACCATTTTCTGAAACAATGGATTGCTGGGGGAAAATGGGAAATACTATAACCAGAAATTGTCAAACCAACGGCAACTGCACCATCACCACCAACCACCATGAAAAGATGCATGGTAAGCAGAAGAATGGAGTCTCAAATTGGTAACAAGTTGTCGAAACTTTTTCAATCTGCCGTTTAACAAAATGACATTTTGTCTCTATTTTTGCTGTGGTTGGTGTTGGGTTCAATTCATAGGTTGTTCACTTTGTGTTCTCGTTTTTCGGTATTCCGATGCTGTTGTTGTTGTACTATTGTTTGGTTAGGTTAGGAAGCTAACTAAGATTGTCTATCAAAAGTTTGTTTTTTTCCTGGTGGACTTTAAGAATGGTGTTTTGTTTTTGTTGCCTTTGTCTTCTGGTTTGGTGGTTTGACATTTTATCTTAGTTCGCATTAAAGTTTTGCAGCAAAACAAATCAAGTACCACTACAATGCTACTAGTGTTTTCGAGTGGATGGTTTTTTTGTTCTTGTTTTTTCTTGTTATCTTCCACAAGAATTGAAGACAAATAGTGGGGAAACCACTAGACACGGGTGAGCTGTTTTTTTAAACTTTAATGGAAGTTTTATTATTATTGGGGAGGGTTTGTTTTTTAGTAAGAAAGGAGAGGAAGAAACTTAAAACTAAATGTGGCCAATAGTAAGAGTTTATTTGACAGATGTTCTCATACATTTTATGACAAATGAATTGGTATAATATAATCGAATAAGGATATAGCCTAAGCGCTTCTATATCAGAGCCACCATAATAATAAGTTTCTTCTAAACCCCAAAAAGATATTACAACATTCACTTTCAACTCCTTAAAGAATGCTTCAATTTTTATTTTCCATTATTTAAGTTTGATTATCACTAAAGATTTACACCTACGCCCTATATATGACTTTCATTTTGCTCCTCAATTTATGTTCTAATTTTTATCAAGATTAATTTGTCAATGTCAAGTCTAATTTTTATCTTCATTTTCTTCATCTCCTACTCTGGGTTCCAGCTTATGGAGAGGAAATTTTCACCTCAATTTTTTTATGTTTTATTGCAGTGTTCTGGCGGGGTGTAGAGTTTCCATTAAAAAATATTGGAAAATGAATGAAATAAAAAAAACCCTGGTAATACCAGCAAATTTGAAGACAACGTTTGAAAAAAAACGAACCTGAGACATGCCTAAAACAAAAAAAGGAAGAGAACCTTTTAAAAATTCACATCTTGTGTATGTTAAGTAGCAATAAATAACAAGTGATTGCATAGCAAAGTCTATAGTTAGGCGTGTCTTCTTGTTCTCCTTGTTTTTTCTGCTTTGTTTCTTCTATCCATGAGGCAGGTCTTGCTCTTATTTTTCTGCTTTGCAGATAAACTATATATTTAAAATGTCTCTTTAGGTTAACAAGTCGCATATATCTTAATTGTTGAAGATTTCGGTGAAGTTTTATTGCTGAAAATTTTTAAGGATGATTGTTGTTGAAATTTATTTGCCCCTAAATGTATGCAGTTGCTTTTTTATAACAAAATGGTGACTTTCCTGTGATATTTGTATGAAGACACATAAAGGACTTTTGGCTTTCTATGACAAAAAAGGTGCATCATCCAAATAATGATTTTAGATCCCAAGTATATTTGGGCGACATCCGCTTCAAACAATTTGTAGTCGATGAAGCCATGGCTGTCCGTCTCTAGGTTCAATCAATCGATTCTGTCCAAAATTTGGTCCTCATAGTATTTTGACCCAATTTTGATCAATTCCGATATGGAATATATCGGTTTCCGGCTTCAGGAAGCACCTTTTCTTTCAGGAAAGGGTCTATAGAAGCAGTTTTTCTTTTAGAAAGGGTCTACAAAAGGCTTTCTTTCTTTTAGAAAGGGTCTATAGAAGCAGCCATTCTTTCAGAAAGGGCCTAGAGATGCATCCTTTTTTCAGAAAGGATCTATAGCAGCACCTTTTATTTCAGAAAGGGTCTATATAAGCTCAGTTTCTTTGAGAAAGGGTCTGTAGAAGCAGCATTTCTTCCAGAAAGGGTCCATGGAAGCACCCTTTCTTTAAGAAAAGGCCTATAGGAGCAGCCTTTCTTTCAGAAAGGTTCTAAAGAAACAGCCTTTCCTTCAGAAAGGGTCTATAGAAGCACCATTTCTTTTCAGATAGGATCTATAACAGCACCTTTTCTTTCAGAAAGCGTTTAAATAAGCTCAGTTTCTTTGAGGACGGGTCTCT